>NW_028252518.1:0-153989 GCF_964263255.1 Lissotriton vulgaris
ATTGACGGAAGGAAATAATAGGTATCAAAAAGAGAGAGAGGAATAGAGATAGACTGGTTCACTTCCCCTTCGTATAGTTTCAAAATCAAAGAGAACTAGCTATGTTCAGAAGTATTAATGTGTGTGTTTGAAGGTAAGAAAATATTTGTTTCTTAAGTAAAGACAAAACATTTGTTTTTTTATGAAGGCCCTCACCCACCAACCTAGTTGGTGGCATGCTTCATTATCGGGCCACACCCAGGGCACCCAGTGTGCCTCGGGTGTGCTACGACGACTGTTTACAGCTGAACTCTGTTTTTGTTAAGTGAGTGTGTGGTGATTGGTGTTATGAGTGTGATTTAAAATACTGTCCTAAGGGTCCCAATGTCCGCAAGGGTAAATTTAATAATGGGCCCTTGGCAGTGTTAAAAGCAAGGTGACAGATGTGAGTGGAGGTAATAATGAGCTCCCACATCGAGTGTGGTCAACATATTTCAGCCAGACCTTATATTGATAATGAATTCTGTTAGGACCTTATGTGTACAGTGAAAATAAAAGGTTGGTCTAACCAGTGTGTATGACCAGCTAAGTGACGCACTTCGCTATGGTGCGGTATGTATAAGAGGATAATTTCTTCTACTTTCGTACCTGTAATCTTAAAAGACACGAAGACAAACAAACAAGCACATACGTATGGAAACTAGGTTCAGAAAAAAACAGCCTGTGTGACTTCTTTCCAGCGTGCCTGCGCTATAATCGGAAAAAACGCGTTGGTGAAATTCGTTATGTGTCAGAACGTGATGCATAATGATCATGTTGATAATATGCGGTATTGTTCTAAGCAATTAGAAGTGAGAAGAATTTATTTGTGGTATTTGTACAGAGAAAAATATGTCAGCATTCTTACTCTTATGCTGTTAGAGAGAAACTCCATTAGTCCCGGGCGGGGGTCCAGCCTATAGTCACAGACTAGTAGTATTGTGGGAATAAAGAGGGACATTTAAAGCGGAGTTCTTATTATAGTTACGAAATTCCTATCTCGTGAGGTTGGACTTGCACTTGACAGTGGGCAACCCCCATTTCCCCTACTTACTTCATCAAAGCTCGAGGCCCTCCACTCAAACCTACTTGGCCGGCGTCGGGACTCCGATGATAGCGGTCCCTGCTCAGGCGGGGTTTAAGTAGTCTCCCTCTTCACAGGTGAAAGCACTCTCGTGGTGGTTGCGAGCAGCGTCTGTGGAGGGTAATAGACATAAAAGACAGATATGGCCCTACGCGTGTAGCGTGATACTAAGACCTGGGGGTCTCTATGTAAATGCCAGCAGAATTGGAGGCTATGTGTGAAATAAATGATACATGTTTTTTTCAGACCGTATATTACCGGCTGGTATTCATGTTAGGAAAAAGTGGAGGCCATGGAAGTGATGCTCTAAAAATGGTGTCAAATGTTCTAAAGTTGTGATACTAACACATGTTCTCGAAAAAGACGAGTTGACATGTTTAAGTGCCTGGTGGGGAAAAGGGCCACTAATGTGTTAGTCGTTGGTACGGTCCTGATGTATCCACGTTAGGCGACATTTCTGGGGACAAGACCCTAGGCAAAAGTGAAATTGTAGTTTTGGCTGGCTTTTCTAGAAGGATAGAAGGATCTGGATGGAATGTCAGCTGGAGAGGCTATTCCATGGAATATTGTCATTTAATCCTTGGGTATGGGTGGACGGACGGTATATCCAATGCTGTTCCTTAGCCAGGAGGAATTTGTAGTTGTTGGTAATGTGATAGGCAATGTGTTCTATCACCGTCCATGACATGTCCTTGGGGGTATGGCCCTTCAGTATGTAATGATGCATAAGTTTGCTGGTATTCTTTTTGCATCTGATTGTGCTGCGGTGTTCAACAATTCTGGTCCTCACCTTGCGTGTTTTCATACCCACGTAGTGGAGTTTGCAGGGGCATTCAATGAGGTATATTACGTTGGTCGAATTGCAATTAGTATGTTTCAGTTGGCGCCATGTCTTGCCCGGCTCCAGGTTTAGTGTCTTGGTGGATTGTGTCAGATGGCAGACACTGCAGTCATCGCAGGGGTAGTGTCCAATCACTTTGGGTAATCCCCATGCGTTCAGGCCTGTGTTGGTAGCAGTGTTCTGATTGGTCCTAGGGCGGGTGGATACTAATCTGTCTTTGAGGCTATGCAAATAGTGGTGGGAACCAATTTCTCATCCACGTATTAAGGATGCGCCAGTTTTTTTGTACTATCTTTGCCACTCTATTGGAAGCCCCATTGAAGGTTGTGACACAGGTGAGTGGTGCTGGGGTATTACTCCATATGTTGTCTTCAAGGAGTGCATCCCTGTTCTGGTTTTTTGCTCATTTCCGTGTGTTTTGGATGATTGTATTGGGATAGTCTCGTTCTTTTAGTTTTGAGGCGAGGTCTGCTGATTGTCTCTGGTAATCATTGGCCAGGCTACAATTCCGCCTTATGAGGAGAGAATTAACCAAATGAGAGATTCTTCCTGAGTGGCCGGGGATGGAAGCTGTCAAACTGTAACAGTGAGTTTCGGGAAGTTGGTTTGTATTACGTAGAGGTCTTCAGTGTTCCTGCTTCGGCCTCAATTGTGAGGTCCAGAAAAGCTATGCTATGGCCACTAGCAGTGCTGGTGAACCGCAAGTAAGGGGTTGCATTCGTTGAGCCAGTTAAGGAAGGTGGACAGTGATTCTTGTGACTCAGCCCAGATCATGAGGATGTCGTCTATGTGGCTGTATGGGTTGGATGCTGGGAGGATATGTCCTTTTCAAAGTGTTACAAATAAAGTCCGGCCACGTTGGGGGCAAAAATGCTGCCCATGGACGTGCCATTTGTCTGGAGGTAGAACTCTGTTTCGAACTTGAAGTAGTTCTCCTTCAGAGCTAGGTTAGCACATTGCCGATTCGACTAGAGTTGTAATGGTGGTGCACAGTGTGTTTTTAGGGTCTTCATTGAGGCGTCTGTAGTTGCGTTCATCGCTGAGTAGTCTGCAGCATTCAGTGGTATCGTCGTTCTTCATCTGAATCATAATTCCTCCCCCTTTTTCTGCTGTTTTGATGATGATCTTGGGGTTCTCTTGTAATTTGCATATAGCTTCCCTGTCCTGGTTTGAAAAATTCTTGTAGGTTTTGGATTGGACCATGTTCTCAACCTCGTGGTAGACTGCTTGTTCGAAAGTCGCTATTTCCACAGGAATAGTAGATGGCGGAGGTAGGAATGTGGACTCAGGAAGAATCTCCCATTTGGTCAATTTCTCCGCATAAGCTGGGATTATAGCCTGACCACTGATTACCAGAGACAATCAGCAGACCTCGCCTCAAAACTACAAGAGTGAGGCTATCCCAATAAAATCATCCAAAACTCACGGAAACGAGTAAGAAACCAGAACAGGGAAGCACGCTAATGAGATGCAGAGTAGGCGTTCCCGTGCAAAAAGCTGCAACAACACCACTCTGCAACATTCTCAACCACCAGCCTGATCGACGATAAGTTCACAAAACCGGCGATAAGGCGTGTTAGCAGCAGCAGGGATTTAACACCTGCTCTTACCTGGTGTAAAGTCGGACGACAACCTGCACCACAAAAGGGAGCCCAGCCCAGAGCCACACCGGAAGAACAACGGATGCTTTGGAGCCAAAGATCATGTAGCTCTGACACCCAAGAGGGCCACCACTCCCACCGCCACCCCCCTAGGATCCCCCCAGCCTCCCCTGGGGCCCTACCCCGGACACCCCCCGGACCAAGATATTGCACATCAAATTCACAAAATCATGACCAAAATCATTCACCTGATGTCGCACAATTACAACAATTAAAATTCATGTGTGGTCAGAGAAAGGAGAATCCTTCATTCACCATTGAAAGTCCAAACAAAATATCACATTCATATGTGACTCAAAACAACTATTAGGAAGAGTCATGGCGGGTCATTCCAGGACAATCTGTAAGTCACAGCTTACAAGACAAAATCAAAGATAAGTAGGTGTGCATTGCACTCATCAATGGACAGAGAGAGAGAGAGAGAGAGAGAGGGGAGAGAGAAAGAGAGGGAGAAATAGAGGGAGAGAGAGAGAGAAAGAGAGGGAGAGAGAAAGAGAGAGAAAGAGAGGGAGGGAGAGAGGACAAGAGAGGGAGAGAAAGAGAGCGAAAGAGAGGGAGAGGGAGAGAGAGAAAGAGAAAGATCTTATATGGAGCGCAAGGCCATTCGGGCCCTTGGCTCATACATCCCAACTGTTGTGTGTGTATCGCTATTGGTGAAACATAAGTCGAAAGCCTGGCATGAATTGCAGCGCCAATGCAACATCACATTTCAAAAATGCAAGCAGTAGTCAGCCTAACATTAGGGATTAAAGCTCCTTTGTCTCAATGCATTAGGCGGGAGGACATCTGCACCTCCGACCTTGGGCGTGAATGAGGCCAGCACCCCCGAGACAGACACCATACCAGATTTTGATGACTCCTACACCTCGAACTGCGCTAATGAAAGACCAACTTGTCCACACCCCTTACACAGTAGTCCCTGCTTGTGATACTCCTGCATGGGATCCCCTTGGCCTTGCACTGAAGTAAAAAAAAACTCATAAGTCCAGACGTTGCACACACATATGACACATTGCTCCGAGCTGTGGCATATCATCCACATAACTGCAGCCGGTCAGGAGAGTGCCAGGTCTTCGAGACCAACAAACGCAATATCAGGCCATCCCGGGCACCCGAGCACATGCACAACCCCTGCCACGTGGAACTCTAAAGTGCAGGTATGCTGCATCTTTTGGGAGCTCTGCCAATGGCAATGCTGCGGATCAGATACCGTGTGAGATTTCATCTTGCGTACGTCACCTGCGTCCAGCCCTGGTTCCTGTCGATCATGCACATTCGAGTAGCCCATCCAACACAACGGTAGCTGAACTGGATTATGACTTGTATGTGCGCTCCCTGTTGGCAAACGAACAGGAGTGTAATCGGGATACCCATGCTTAGGATGCCTTGATAAGTGGCGTATGTGCTGGCAGTAGCGGATGGGAGATTGCACAAGTCATCGTGTGCAGTGACCACATCGAGGCGCTCCCCTATTGGGCTGTGCTGCGGATTGGTGAAACGGCATGCACGGAGCACATCTGCCCTGACTGGTTAATAGATCGGCTCTCCCTCGTGTTCCTTGAACTCGAGAACTACGTACTTCTGGAACTGATTGTCCATGAAGTTGTGCTCGCATTCATGGACGGGTAACTACGTTCCTGCAGCCACAACTGATTGACACCCAGAGCAGAGGTCCCAACACCTTGTTGCATCTCTGAGGAATGGTCACATATCCCACCACAACAGTGGACATTTCTGCATACACCGGGACTCAGAATGCATGTGCTTGCACCTATGCGTGTTGGTACACACCTGTGCAAGGTGCTGCAGTCCCATGGGTGGGACTGCACAGCGTCGTTTGGCAAGGTGCACAAATATGACATGCTGCTGGAGGGAGAGTACACACATGGCAAAGTAGTACTACATGTGACCTTGTTGAACCCTTTCTCCTGCTCACTGTCGGCAGAGCAGACAGTTGGCGCATGCTGGTGGTACAGCACTATGCAGATCACGGTGGCTGTGAGTCGTGTCCTCTGACCATGGGCAATGAGCATACGCCAAACATCACATGACTCATCCAGCAAGGCGAGGTGGGTTGAGCGCTTCGCCTTCTGTAATGATATGTGTTCATTTTTGCCTTCGCATTTCTTTCACCTCGACATGTTCCTATGCTGCCTGTAAGTGTCTTAAGCATTTGTCTGCATGTTGTAGCCCTTGCCTTGCCCGTACTGACACGCACATGCCAATAAAGTCTACGCACCTTCACCAGTGTTCAACTGTGATGAGTGTTTATTAGAATGAGAAATCGTGTGCCTCATTGAGCATTGTCCGCACACAGGGAGGGACTGACTGCCGCATGTACATTGGGGGTGTGTCCCTATTGACAGCTCCACCTCTGTGAGCCAGACATTGTGGTTCTGATAGTTGCAGGTAGACCTGTGCTCTTACGTGTGTTCAGCAATGTGATTATGGTGTCCAACTTCTTGTCATGTGGATCGATGTGAACCATCATAACAGGCTGTGTCCACACAGATGTGTGTGCGTAGGTTATACCAAGAGATGTTCTGTTGCCACATGTGATGGGGGACAATACTTCAGGCCTGCTACCGATTTCCACATTTCTACAAACAGCCCTATTTATTACATGGACGTGTGGCAACATTGGGGGGTTGCGAGATTATTGTTTATGTGCAATGAGACCACAGCTAGTACACGCCTTCACAGTCATCTAATTGGTCATGTGGGTTAGGGTCAAACATGCGCATTGATGTAATTTCCCAGGGTGTACCTTTTAGTGCAATCAATGTCCCTACATTCATCCATACTTTCGTACTTGAGTGAACATAGACATGACACATCTGTGTGATTTCAAATGTTTTATTCACATTCTGTGGAGTATCGGAGCTGGAGCAGTACATGGCCATGCAAAGGCCACATTACATGTTTGCCCAGTAGTGGGCCAACCAGAGTCCTTGGGGTAATGAAAAGCTACTTGGAAGAGGAAGAGTTCAGTACACAGCCGGATTGCTGTGTCATTGGTAACCAGAGCAGATATAGGAGTCCATGTTGGGGTCCAGGTGAATGTCACAGAGTGTTTCGGGGGACAGTGGGAGGTGTTGTTCCCAGTGGCATTGCTAGAGCTTCTGGCACACGGCACTATCCCTCAGATTGCCGCCCATGGCAGGTAGCGGCCGGAGGGAGCAGAGGGAGGGTCTGGGGAAATATTACAGCGAGCAGCAAGGGTGGATTGGGAGGGTTTAAGTTACGACACCACTCTCTACCCCACTGCAAAAGGAAAGGTTATAAAGCTGCGGCGTAAGAATAGAGCAATCCTCGAAGGTCAAGTCTCAGTGGATGAATGCCCACCAGCACTAAAATAGTAGCTAAACGCATAAGCAAATGTACCTCTTCCTCCTCTTTACACCACTCCATACTTAACTGCTGCTACAAGACTACAGCAGTAAAACCACCCGCTAGACGTCAAGCACAACATCAAAACAACTCCCACATAGGTCACACTCTACACCCACACTCTACCAAACAATTACAGTATTTAGAAACAAGAAAAGCTTTAGCTATCTTCTTTTTGCTCCACTCCATGCATGTCATTTAAGAAACACCCCTCAGGTCCTTATGCATGAAACCAATGTCACATAGGCCACACTATACACATTCATTCTTCAGACTAACCACAACTAAGGGAATAGCAGGCATCTCGTCCACGGAAGGGACTTAAGGGTTCCATCAAGGGTGTATGTACTACACAAATGCAACTACAATGCATAAAGTGTATATTCAATAGGGGAGAAACCAGATGCAGCCCCTGCAGCATCCCAGGTAACTGCTGTAAGGACTGGAGGTGGGCAAGCCAGCAGATTTATATAGAGAGCCAAGTCCTAGCCGAGCCAGGAGCCTGTCTGGGCTGTGAGAGTCACAGAACAAGTGGAGGCATCAATAGGCTGATACAGCAAATATCAAATAATATATGACAATCTGTCTTCCACATCAAAGCAGGTTATTTCATTAACACTTGTGTTTGACTTTAGTACATTAGATCATATCACTACATTACCATCTGTTAAAGTTAATACATTTTAAACATGAGCTTTCTCCCACCTCCAAATATGCCTTCACTGTCACTAGTGAACCAAGAGATATATCTTTGTCATTTCCATTGTATACAGAGACAATATTGTTATAGTATGTGCTGCTATATTATTGTATATTAACCCACATTAAAGTGAGATTTTTATATAACACATAATCTGAACTTAATTTCTTCCTCAGTTTGCCTAAGGTTTGCTGCTCAATTAAAATGAGACTCCGTCAAATAAACAGATTTGCACAGGATCTGCAATTTTGTCAAGAAGCTGTGATTTCAAACCAGGTTTTCTGGTTGTGCATTGTGTGGATCTCCCACTGGATAAATATATATTCTTTCACTTTCATCCCCAAATTATAATATTTTGTGTTCAGTTATTCTTTGACCCAAATTAGTTCACTGTGTTCAAAAAATACAAATATCACAGGTTACAAAAAGTTCTATGTATTAACTGTTTCTTGAAAAAAAGGTGTAAGGAAATATTGCTGATGTAATGAAATGTATTCCTAACTGATGCAGCTTCAGTTGTATCTTGACTGACTTTATTAGACGTTTGGTTTGACAGTTTTGATTGTGTTTGGTGTATGCTGATCCCTCACAACCTTAGGTGCTTTAATTGTTTTTAATTGTTTTTGCCACGCATTTTCCTTGTGGCTATTGATTGTTCATGTGGGGTTGAGTGGGGGCTTTTTTCCATGCCGTGCGTATTATCCCTATTTCCCCCTTGGTGATTACCAGTTGAAAGGCAGTGCCTGGGATAATTGGCTCAGCTCTGTTTTGGCTCAGCCAGTCCCCATGGGCCATGGGCCGAGCTACAGACAGTCGTTCATTCTGAGCCAAGCTCGAGACTCGCTTGCTTGCCCATCTCTGGTAGGAATCAAGAACTCACGATACAGCCCCCCTCCCCATACACACACAAAAACTGGATAACTACAGACGACAATAGCCAGATGTGGCTTTGTAATAAAAAATGTCTTGGCTCCAGCATAGGTGCGTTATCATTACGGCTGCTACATATAGTGCAACGCAGCGGTCTGATGCATACATTTTCATGCAAAATGTGTATTTTGTGACATTAAATGTGTCTTTTTTTTACCTCGTATCATTAGGGTGTGCAGTATTTCCTACTTCCTAGCTCTGGTTTAATAAGAGTACAAAGATAAATCCATTTTCATTTCCTGGTGTTACCTTCCTTTTAATTGCCATTTCAGTACCCCTAGCGCTTAAACAGCTCAGTCATGTTACTGATGTCCCTCTTAATGCAAGGGCGCAGTGACTGCCCTCCCCGGTTTCGCATGCGTTCATCGTGGCCTAGTCTAGAAGGTGTCAGCCGCTCCAGCAACATTCAGAACCTGCGGGGCCTCTCTGGGTGTGACAGCTGCCCACGCTATCTCACCCAAACTTGGGGCACCAGGGCCACGTGTTTCCCAAGCCTCCGCTATCACCCGCTTCCATAAATAGACAAGTAGGGCTATGGGCATTAGGGGCAGAGGGATGCGGGACACAGATTTAGTCAATATATATTTCCCAAAGTCTAGAGCTTGGGGTAGGACATTCTACACAAATAGCCCAGTGTAGGAGGTAGAGACTTTAAATGCGGGGTAAATCTAATGTTTCGTTTCATTAGCAGTGCCCCTGACATAACCAGGTCCCCCTCCCCCCCCACCAGGGCCCCCTCGTCAGTGCACCGTCCCATGGGCGCTTTGAACTCATATCATGGAGATTGAGGTTCTGTGAGAATCGTAATGACGTTTTGGGCTTGATCGAATATGGATGAGTTTGGTATCTACGAACCGCAAATGACGAGTTTAGTGGGTGTACGTGTTTTCGCTACACTACTTAGAAGGGATCGTCTTATTTACGGGTTTCTTCATCTGAACCCTCGGGTTCCATTTTAGATACGGCATCCATTTTGTTTCTTGCCCTCACGTAGCCGGCGAACGAACAATGTCCGCCTGATGACCCTGGGACTCCCAAGCTCTTGCGGAAGATGCATATCCATTTGAGTGTGTCTTTATGACTAGGGGAATGACACGGCAAAGGCAGATGGCTCCGCTCGAGGCTCATCTTGCCGTGCCGGTCTATTGTTTCAGCCTTGCATACGCTAGGCTCAAGTCCTTTGATCCTGTGATCATGCTTCCGATATTGCCCCCACACTCTTTTCAATCTGTTGTCTGTCTTTGTTTTCCTTGCACCTGTTTCTGTCCCTTCTCTTCGCTCGTTTATAACCAGAATGGAATGTGCCTAATGGTGGGATAGCGTGCTTTTACAGTTGAGAACCAGCAATGCTACTGTAATTATGTTCCGGGCTACTGAAAACATGAATGCGACCCTTTTGAAGTTTACTGTGGGAACTGAGTTGTAACCTTTTGTTCGTATGTTGTGCAATGGCGAAAATGTGTATATAAGGAGCGATCCACTTTTGCAATTCGAAGCAGACTCTCAGAACCTACACTTTGTTGTACTTCTAGCGATTTCTGTATCCCTGCAGTAAATAAACGCTGATCTTTGACGCCGAAGGAAGTGTCCCGTGTCTCTGTAACTTGTACGCCGGAACAGGTATCCCCACGAAGGTTTCAGGTGTTGTGCCCTGGCACGACTGGACCTTAATTTAGCCCAGTCCTTCAGTTGGCGCCCTCGTGGGGCGACATCAGCGGTACCGGTCCAAAGCCTGACGATCGTGAGGAACTTCGTGTGAAATCTCCGAGGGAAAGTGCACCCCGCTTCATCGATCCTGTTGTCGAAATAAGTGGTCCGAAGATTTTTCCCACAAAGATTCCCGCTTCCTGACGGCTGCGACGGACTGATGCCCTGACTGTCGACCTGTTTTGGCGCCTGGCGTAGTCCTTTGTACGGCGAGACGATAGACGGGCCTTCCTGGTGATGCCATTGTTCTTTCAGTTAAGTATTTGTGGGTCGCTCCCAGTCCTTAGTTGTTGGTTCTTTGGTTCCTTTTTGGGACATTTGCTTTGTACTTTGAAACTTGGTTGTTGTTGTTGAAACGTGGTTGGTTGCATGGTTCCATTGCATTTGTGGTTCTTAGTTGTTGATTCTTAGTTGTTGGGTTTTTCTTTGACGATTGCAATTGCCAAAAACCGAGGGTCTCGTATTTTTGCGAGGATATCGTAATTCGATAACCCTTGAAGTTTGAAACTCGGTTAGTGTGCACCATACCTGGCCGTAGTATTTTGTTTGGTTTCCTTAAGTGTTGCAACACGGATTCCCGGTTGGAGGACTCGTGTCCGATACCTCCAGTTGGAACTCCGATTTATGAGCTCTATAGTCGACATGGAGTAGGCCCCATTGTCTATAATGAATTCTGGATCCGTTATACAAGAAAGGATGGTGTCCTTAGTTGGCCACCCCATGGTAGCTTTGAGACTGAGATTTTAGATAATCTCGAAGCAAAATTGTTTAAAAAGAAAGCTAGGCCAGCAATGTTTGATTCCTTTCGGTTATGGCGCAAAGAGGCCAGACAGAAAGAGATCAAGCAGATTAAGAAAAATAAGAAAGAAGGTATTATTTCAATGATGCAAGGTGCAGAACAGCATCAGCGAGACAAGGCAGAGAAGGAAAAGGAAGTTTCTATTAGACAGCATAGCATGGCGGTGGATAAATGTTATCCGGTTTTACCGTTGAGTTCTGAAAAGAAGGAAGAAGCATCGAAAGAGGATCCTTTGTTATCGTATTTACTAAAATCACCACCTCCTTATGTACAGGGTACTATAGCTCCTGTAGTTCCCCCTGTTCTTCCGCCTGATGTTCCGGCGGCTGCTGGTCAGCCCGTAGGTGGTCCTGTTCCTCTGAATCCCCTTGTTCCTCAAGTGGGCCCTGCTCCTTTACCGTCTCTTCTTCCTACTGCTCCTACGTTTACTCCTAATATTGTTGCTCCTGCTCTTCTTTCTTCTTCTCCTTCTGTTCGTAATCGTATTTCTACTTCTGTTGCTACTCTCTATTCTCCGCTTCTCGGATCGTTACTTGAACCCGATGTCTCTGAAACTCCACAGAGACGAAGTCAAATCCCTGGTGGAAGGGAGAGTGCGACGTTAGTAACTATGGCGCGTAGGTGGATTAGACATCCTGCTAAATACACTTCGCGCATAGTTTTCGATACATTCTCTCAGTTTAATGAGCCCACGCAGAGATTCGTGTTTGAGGAGATGTGCAAATCATTAAGAGAAGAGTGGGATAATGATGAGCTAGATATCGTACCGCCCGACTTGACTGAACTTCAGAGTCAGTTTTCGAACGGTATGATCGTATATGGACAAATAAAACTTCCCTTTTATTTTTGAACGTACATTCCCCCCCCCCACTGTTGCTATGAATATTGTGGCAGTTGCATTTTTCCCTGATTTTTGAATTTGTCAATTTTGTTTTACATATCACGTGTGTTCCTCCTTTTGTGCAGCTAGGAGACTTATATTAAAATTGAATGATTAAACCTACCATCTGGGTTGACCGTAGGGCCGTCCGGGTACCTACTTCTGTTTAGCAGGTTCCTGACACTAGGTCGGTTACTTTTGTCGGTTTCTGGGAACTCCTGGGAATTGATAATCGCTACTCAGAACGAGGTGCGTCAAGAACGTTACGGACGGTTTTTAGAGGATGGAGTTTTCTAAGCTGTCAGAAATAGAGAGGATGTCGGCGCAAAGATCCAAATTGCATAAAATTTTACGAACAAAATGTTTTTTGTTACAGGTTTTCATGTTGTTCCTAACTGTTTTTATGCTATTGGTGGGTGGAGTGTATTATGGGATTCAGTCGCTATTGCCTTCCACTTCACCTACCTCTCCTTCTCATGATCTGAATTCTGTTCCCGTTCCAACTATTTCTCCACATTCCTTTCATCTTCTGCCCCAACATGAACAGGTTTGACGTGCGGAATTTATGAACAATTCCTTTGTCCAACTTCTGCATCAACATCAGTTGGTGATGAACACTACTAACTGTTGGGTGTGTGGGTTAATGCCACATACCATGGATAAGGGTATTCCGTATTTGGTTCTTCCCTATAGCTCCCAGGGGTCAGTTCGAGCATTCCAAACTATGTTCCGTAGTGCACTAGATTCATACCCCCGTCGAGAGCCACGCTCCACAGACCTTGGTCCCGGCCCGTACCACAAGTCGTTAGCGATAGCGATTGCTGATTTGGATAGAGATATTTTTGATGCATCGCTTATTCCAGAGGAAGAGGTGCGAGCCTACAAGGATTTGAGTGAGGCCGAGTATAGTATGTCAGTGGGTGATAGACAGCTTAAAAGCTCGTCTCCAATTTGGATCGTACCCCACCTAGGTCATTTTTGTCTGCAAGGTCTTGGTCGAAATCCGAGAGCTCAACTTGGGAAGAGTGCTTGTACTGAGACATACGTTTTACCGATGCTCTCTTCCCCTGTATTTCTGACTGCCAAGGGTACTTATTTCGTCTGTTATGATCGCGCTTATACGTGGTTGCCCCGTGACTTTTCGGGCACCTGTTATATCGCGAATCTTTTGCCACCGACTTTTACAGTCGCCTCAGATTATCACAAGACAAGAATTGTGAGAGGCGTTATTAGCAAAGAGGACACTGCCGGTCAAGAAGCAGGAGACTTCTTTAAGGGTTTCCTACCGTTTTGGGGACCTATGGTCAATAGTAGGAACCTGAGACAGTTGACTCGTGTGATAGAATTAACTGCTAACATAACTGCAAGTGCTCTTGGTAACCTGACAGCAGAGCTTCAAGCGGATAGACTTATGAAGTTACAGAACCGTATGGTCCTAGATGTTGTACTCGCAGATAGAGGTGGTGTATGCAAGGTGATCCATTCGAGCTGCTGTATTTTCATACCTGATAACGCTCCAACTGTTTATCAAGCCATCTCGAAGTTGCATAAAATCTCCGAGTCCATGCACGTGGACGAAGGTGATTGGACGCTTCTAGGATGGTTTTGGGGCCTGATGTCGACTTGGGGTTGGAAGATTCTGATGATTGTAGGGGTTGTTGTGACGTTTCTGTTCACGTGTTGTCTTTGCGTACAGTGTGGTCCTGCCTTATGTAGCCTCTGTGCTACAACGTGTATAAGAAGGCCATCTGTTACCAGAGAGACATTGATGGATAAGATAATGTTCCAGCAACATCTGAACGATCTGATGAATATCGATATTGATTCTGATATCGACTAGTGCTTGCCTACATGAGGGCAAAAGGAGCTTCTGAGGTTCAGTGAGAATCGTAATGACGTTTTGGGCTTGATCGAATATGGATGAGTTTGGTATCTACGAACCGCAAATGACGAGTTTAGTGGGTGTACGTGTTTTCGCTACACTACTTAGAAGGGATCGTATTATTTACGGGTTTCTTCATCTGAACCCTCAGGTTCCATTTTAGATACAGCATCCATTTTGTTTCTTGCCCTCACGTAGCAGGCGAACGAACAATGTCTGCCTGATGACCCTGGGACTCCCAAGCTCTTGGGGAAGATGCATATCCCTTTGAGTGTGTCTTTATGACTAGGGGAATGACACGGCAAAGGCAGATGGCTCCGCTCGAGGCTCATCTTGCCGTGCCGGTCTATTGTTTCAGCCTTGCATACGCTAAGCTCGAGTCCTTTGATCCTGTGATCATGCTTCCGATATTGCCCCCACACTCTTTTCAATCTGTTGTCTGTCTTTGTTTTCCTTGCACCTGTTTCTGTCCCTTCTCTTCGCTCGTTTATAACCAGAATGGAATGTGCCTAATGGTGGGATAGCGTGCTTTTACAGTTGGGAACCAGCAATGCTACTGTAATTATGTTCCGGGCTACTGAAAACATGAATGCGACCCTTTTGAAGTTTACTGTGGGAACTGAGTTGTAACCTTTTGTTCGTATGTTGTGCAATGGCGAAAATGTGTATATAAGGAGCGATCCACTTTTGCAATTCGAAGAAGACTCTCAGAACCTACACTTTGTTGTACTTCTAGCGATTTCTGTATCCCTGCAGTAAATAAACACTGATCTTTGACGCCGAAGGAAGTGTCCCGTGTCTCTGTAACTTGTACGCCGGAACAGGTATCCCCACGAAGGTTTCAGGTGTTGTGCCCTGGCAGCGCTGGGCCTTAATTTAGCCCAGTCCTTCAAGACATATATTCTAAATGAGCCTCGCATACCCTAGCTCACGAGGAGACGAGAGCAGAGATTTGGGCGAACATAGGAGCAGCGCGGAAATTCAGCACTTTCTTATACTACAGTGAGTGCCTTTCTGTTTATTTGACTTTTTCGGACCGGTCAATGTCGCACATGGGGCATAGGCCCACTTAAAAGAAACCGAACTAACAAGTGCAGGCCTATCCTAACTAAAGATTACCTGAGAATTTTGTGCTATTTCATTCTGGCTGATTCAAATCGCTAGGGCCTCCTTATGTAGGCTTCGAGCTGTGGTGGTCGGTCTTGAACTAAGTGAGACTGCTGCTGTTCTTAATCTTGCTGAACTGTCTGTATGCACTAAATCGCCCAGCAGCACTGCAGAGACTCCGAGAGCGCGTAGTGGTGGTGCGTGCGTGCGTGTCCCTGCTTGCATTTTAACAGCACAGCACGGAGGCTGGCCCAAAGTGATACCCAGGGCCTTCAATGGTAGCGCTTTCGCTGGCTCCCCTAGCCTTCCACTATCCCACCTTCCGATTTCTCTGCAGGATGCCCGTGGTCCCTGCAGGGGACCCCATAGGAGGGCAGGTCCCGTAGTATCGCAGAGGACAGCAGACAGCCAGCCCATCCTGGGGGGAAGGGGGGGGCGGCAAGAGGAACAGGGTAGGGGGGCGGGGCTATGGTTATATAGGGGTGGCCCCTCCTCCCATGCGCTCTCTTTGCCTGCTGCCCCCTCTCCCGCCAGGTCGCATCCTGGGCTGCTACCAGGCCCATTCAGCCGCGCCGGCTGTAGCCAGTCCCCCTCCCCGTCCAGGTCCCTTAGATCCCCCTTTGTCATCTCCCTCGTCAAGCACCGTCGGGATCGAGGTAAGCAGTGACACTCTTCGCCTCCCCACGGGCCCCGTCCTTGGGCAAAACCCAAGTTGCACAGGGCTCCGTGGTCAGAGACCACGGGGAGGTGGAGGCATCCGTGGAGGGGTCGTGTGGCAATGGGATCGTGCGGGGGGCTAGCTTTGAGAAGGGGCATTTAAGCGTGGGTACATCAGCAGGCCGAGGCCACGCGGGCACTGAGCATAGAAGGCGATAACAAAGATCTGGCTGTCGAGGGGGGCCTAGGCTCGGGTAACAACAAGTGCGTGGCGTGAGGCTGAGGGGGGTTCGATCGGGCCGCGTTAACGTTGTAAATCGGGCGGGCTAGAATTGGGCAGATGCTTGTGGCGTATAAGGGGCCCGCGATCAGCGCAGTTCTCGCCCTCGTGGCCCCCGCACCGGCGTTTTGAAATGGCGGCCGTTGTTGTTTATTTACGATGCTTTGAAATCAACTAGTGGCACTTCCCCAAAGCTGAGCCTTTGTGTCTTCCTAGCTGTCTCGGTTGCTAGGAACCCAATCTTTGACCAACGTGCGTGAAGACAGTACTACTTCGACTCTGGTACAGGGGGTGAGAACGGCATGCACTCAGAATATTCCCCCAGGTTTAATGGCCTGCTCCACCTGAACTGCGATGCACATTGGTAACGCGCACACTGCCCTTCTTTGGCCCATACTGAAAGTGAAAGCAGCATTATTTCGAGGGGATTTGACTGAGAGTAATATATATGTATTCAAAGTGTCCCGGAACTTTAAAAAAATAAATTTTTAAATGAAGAATGATGTTCAATCCTAGATGTTAACCAAGCGTTCGGTGGCTAAACTGGAGAGTGTCACGATATCCGTTCCAACAAGGCCGCCATAAGCCCGGCTGAACAGTTTCAGAAGGTAGTCGTTTTTCACTCTCCGTTTCTGAACACCGGGTGTCCTGTCCTCGCAGCTACCTCTACAGTCTGGGTCCGCTGCGTACATGTCAGCGCTTTCGTGGCTGCAAAGAGCAGTTCTTTGCCGGTCGGGTAAGAATACTTCTGCCAGCAACCCTTCACTTCCCCTCAGAGACAGATAGGGTGAGAAACAGGGGAGGAAAAATGTCCCAATGGCCTGAGCTACCGACCTTGGAACTGGAGAAACAGGCTCTAGTCCCAGCATCAGCTCAACGTCCTGTGATTCTGGGCAAATCACTTAAATCTCCTCCATGCCTTAACACACCTGGAATCGTGTTATGTAATTTGTTGCTCATGTAAAGTATTCTGATACTTAGGGCAATATAGAATGACAAAATGGGAACTACTTTAGCAGCGACTACCTTTAGGAATTCGTTTTATACATCATGTTAGGTGTGAAAAGTAAAACATCACCAATTTACCCCCCCCCCCCCAGTACCCCCCCCCCGGCGACATTGGGTGAACTCGACACAACCAATTTACTCAGCTCTTCGTCTGCCGCTCAATCGGCAAAGCACCGGGAGAAAGACCAAAGCATGTTAGCACTACACAAGGTTTCCCGTGGTCAAGAGATTATTAAGGTGTGACGGCAGCAAGATTGTCGTACTCTCAGCATGCTTTTGTTCGAGTGATTTCTATTACTCCCCATCTCTCCGTCTGTCGCTCAACTGAATTCAGCACCTGGAAAAAGAACAAATGATGATAGCACGATCAGGAGAATGTTATGGTGTACTGCAGCAAGATTGTTTTATTATGCAATATGCTTGTGTTCGAACTTTTTCCCCTCAAAGGACAAAGTATGGAAGGGATTGATCAGGACGTTAGACATGATGCACCTGTCGAAGGGTTACAAAAGAAGGGTGGGTCAATTTAAAAGGGGGGGCGTACACACCGCACCTATATTTCGGGAAGGACGCGCAGGCACTTAAGTGAATAGGCCTGCGTGTACGGCTATACCTTTTAGGTCCACCTTCACTAGCGTACATCTCAGCAGTGGCATGGGGGGCCAACAGCATTGATACACCACTGCCTCACACAAGCCACACACAAATTTATGGCAGTTCCAGGGGGCAACTGATATAGTAATATGGCAGACTCAGTGCAGGCATTTAACGGATGCATGCACGCATAAAGAAACACAGCGTGCCAGGGCGGCCAAACGTATCATAGTATGCCCTATCAAAACAACGCACAATTTTGCATGTTGGAAGAAACAACAAATACACGTGTTAGTGTTGAGTCCATCGATAGCAAGCTGGTCGCAGAACCCTGCTAGTATGAGAACGCAACACTTATTATTGCAGCAAACAACCACGATAAGGCCAATAGCCCTGACTAGTTGTAGGTGTAATGCTACTTGTTGTATTATATATCTGGATGCAGTGACATAGGCAGCAAAATATCAGATGGGCGGCACACTTTGATAAGCTCAGAATTACAGCTTATGTGCGGCCACACCACTTTTGGAGACCACCCAATTTTCCTTCCCAGCTTATGTGCGGCCACACCCCTGTTGGAGACCACCCAGTTTTCCATCCCAATTAAAGACCTAACAAGCACATGTTACACCCCTCGGGGTGTATCAGACAAATATTCTACTACTTGATTTACCATTAGGAAGGCAGAGATTCACCCCCACTTCCCTTTTCCTCTTCCATGTTGTTAATGAATCAAACAGCTATAGAACAACCTCTCTACCTAGCGGGGGAAGGCCCAAAAAAAAAAAAAAAAGGGAGCGAGAGGCGAGCAAGGATCAGCACTGGCTAATAGCTCGAGCACGTGTGAAGTCTTGAAAATATTTGGCATGCAAATCATGCAACAAAGTTCATGCTCTAATGTAGTAAAGTATCTTCAAAAGTAAAAAAAAGTATATTGCTTTAACACGCTTAAGCGTTTCACCTAGTACATCAGATTAGATCTCTGCAGTTAGAAGGTGTTATTGGAAGTGAGAGTTCCAAAACAGGCACTGGGGAAACATGGGCAGAAGGGCAAAGCAATGACAAAACTAGCAGTTCTGCAGAAGCTCGCAGACTCTCCGCTTTCCTCAAGCGGTTTAGGGACCGGCCAGGCTGGGTGCGGGTTCCCTTACCCCCGGTCCAGGGTCAATTCTCTCGGTGCCCGCACCTGGGGCGGGTGGTGCGGGACGTCAGAAGGATATCAGAGCCAGCACTGAGAATTGCCCAGGCCAATGAGGGTCTCACCATATTCGGGGCGCTTAGGGGTAATATGCAAGGGGGAGACATCGCAGAAAATGTTCAAAATGTATGTTATGAGCCTAACATGTGTGTACTTGCAGGAAGTGTTTACCTCGCTTCTGCGGAGGAATGACCGGAGGAAAGCAGAAGGAAGGGAAAAAACGTGCATTATGGGTGTTGTAGTCTTGATTTACTTCAGTTGACCCAATTTAACCAACAATCCTAAAAACAGGTTGCCAAAGGAAAGTCCAAGACTAAACACTTGTCCTTGGCGTCATCAGGTAACCATATCATGCATCTATATACATTTAAAATAACACTTTATTTATTATTATATTCTTGCAGATTTATATAGCGCAAACATGACCCAAAAGTATTGGAGCGCCTACATGAGCACCAGTTACGTTACACAAGATACATTATATTTATGGTAAGCACGGGGAGATTGAGTGATTTGCCCTGAATCACAGGAGGTGGACGCAACCCTGAGGCTCGGTCCTTGGCCCCCGCTCCAAAGTCTGCAATCTAGCTGGCAGACCTTCCTTTTGTAGGAGTAAAAGCGGGCGTTCGGTACACAGAATGTTACCTATTTATTTATGCCACTTTCATAGCGAAAACGTGGCTAGGAGTGTTAGAATGCATTCGAATAGATCAATTTTGGGTTACAGATAAAAAATTACATATACAACTTTGCCAAATTATCAGTAAGAAGGATAGACACTTGCCATAGTTTTAAGGACTTATTTAAAGAATTAGTAAGGCAAAATACATAAAATATATCATAAGTAAAGTTAGCATCAATGCATCCTGATCATAAGTACAAAGAACTCAGTAAAGTTCAATAGTAAATCTAGCATAGATCTGCCTTCTAAGAGTGAGAAAGAGGGTTCCGTTAAGGTGAGAAAAAACTGTCCTTTTATAGGACTGCAGACAAAGGATTTCACACATTACTACACAAGTACATAGTTCGCAGGCTATGCTTTAATGATCTACAGGCGACAAGAATGACAGGCAACAAGAAAAATGTTACTTTAAAATATATTCAAGGATTTTCTCATAAGACCAATACATTGGATTTAGAGGTCCTCAGATGTATCCAGGTGACGTGAATTGTAACATTGTTTACTGAGCGGTCTGGGACTGATAGGTTGTCCATGGTTAAGGACATCTTAGTTACAAAGACTAGGAAACCTTCAATCTTTCCATGGGAAGCTCACAGTTATTAGAGCAAAGGCAACAACAATTATGCGGTGTATTGTGACGTCATTTTAAATTGAAAGACAGTACAATTTCAATTTATGTCAGCACAAACCTGATTTTGGACACTAGGAGCATAAGAAAAAGTAAAACAATGTTCACGCTGGCATGTGGGTGAAAATAACACTGCCATGGCCCTTGTGCCACACAAAAGAGCTATCATCTCACCCGAATAATGCCTCTTCCATGTGGCTTTTAGCAGTGGCGGACGGTGACATTTGCAAGTGGCGGGGCGTAAATTGTCGTGAGAACTCTCTGAACGCAAATAGCAATTAAGAATTTTGCTCCGAGTTAATGAAACTGTTATATGAGCACAGGTTATTCTGAAATAAATAGAAGCCATGGTATACTGTAGGATCTACAACAGTATAGCTTTCAGCAGCATATATTACGACAGATCCACTGCCAAGTCATGCCTTTGCAAACACCAGGACTTTTTGAGGGGGTGGACTTGATGCAAACCATTACCTGATTAGGCATAGGAAAGGAATGGCTGTCCGCAGCCCTGTGGGTGTCCTTCCATGGTGCAATATTCCCTCCAGGCAAGGAACGATTTGTATTTTTATCTGAGCATTTCATGCAAATTAGAGCGGACCAGTGATACTGCAGAACCCCGCAGTGCAAGTTTCAAGCAAGCAATCCAAAGCAGCAAGAAAATAAAAAAAAACATTGCTGTGAAATTCGGAGACGTATGCAAAGGGTATATTCTCAAAATGAGGCAACACTGGCGTTGAAAGCTCAATAAATCATAACATGCTACCTTGTGCAATTGCAAAACCTGGGCTTAATGAGAAATACTGACATATATGTGGGGTTTTGAACGACACATAAGTTTTCTACAATAGTTACACTATGGAAAAGCTGCCTTTACTCTGCTAAATTGTCTGCGAAGCCATCACGAACTCCAACTTCACTACACAAGATGAAAAGTCCTGTGCTAATTGGTACATCCTAGGCTCACCCCGTTAAAGAAGACTGCAAGTCCCAGAGTGCACAGTGCTTTTGGCAAGAAATGTAGAAGCAGCTGATGTGTCGCACATAAAATTGTGTCACTGACAGTTATATGTGCGAAAGTTGAAAGTTACATATCGCCTGGTGGTACTCAGAATTACCGCCCAAAGTGCATTACACCCTCAAGGCAACGAGGCCAAGGAGCTTTGAGCTCAGCTTTGCAAGCATGTAATGGTTCGGACCCACTCCTGGTTCAAGTACATAAGGTTCTGCCTTTGATTCTCACCTCCCCCCTTCCGCCCCGCCCTCACCTGAACACGATGCTCCCTTTTAGATGCTAAGGAAGGAATAAAAATGACATTGCCATGCGAGCAGCAGTCAGCCGCCCATCAGCCTCCTCTCGGCTGCACGGCGGTGTAACGAGCACACGGAATGCGTGGGAGCTCGCTGGACAGACTCTTAACTGGATTTTCACTGGGATAGAACGCACCGAAATAATAGATAATATTTGGTGAAGCAGCATGGGCTGAGCTGTGCTGTGCCCTCTCCTCAGCGGTGTGCTTTAAGGAAACCTACCAGACGGTGAACTCCAGGGAGGGTGCGCAGCATATGGCAGTCCAGCACATGCTCCCTTGATATAAGCTGGCTCTCTTTAGAGCCCTGCCCCTGGCTGTACCCAAACCAGCAGAGACTCTTAAGCACATGCTCTGAACCCCTTATTATTCCGTCTCACGAAGCGGGGGAGGGGCCCTCCATGCTTCTGTAAAGGAAGCTTCCTGAAGGCAGCAGCAAAGTGTTACACGCCTTGCCTGTTCTCAGGCACTTGCAGAGTTGGGGCTAACTTAAAACTAGTTTGAAATCACAACTTTAAGTACTTACGTGCTGCCTTTCATCATAACTGTCTGACGACACACTCTCACACTTCGTCACCAAGAAGGAGGCAATGACTCTACACAGGCACGACGAGTCACGTCACGAGGTCTGACCTGACGAGGTCTGCGCGCTCACCTAACTCTCCTGAGAACACCATCCTCGTGCGCGGTAAATCAGCCAATCCTGGCACAGCATTAACATCGCCACTGTGCCAGGATTGGCTGCAGAGCAGGGCTAATACTGCCCATAATGAGACCCGGCTCCCCCGGGTCTCTGCCGGTTTAAGTGCTAGGGGATGAGGAGGAGGGAGGGGGCTGCTACGTGTGTGCGCATGCGAGGGCAAGTCATAAAAATGACTTGTCCTAAAAGCGCACACACTGCTGCCCTCCCTGCCACGCTGACGCTGCTGCTACCTGCCAGCCTGCCACTAACAACTGCCGCAGGCCCGCCCCCCACCAGTCCTTCCGCTATCGCGATGACGTCCCGACCGACCTCAAATGCATTTGCATTATTATGACTGTCTGCAGTGTCGGTAATGGGTATGCGCAGTGCCAGACAGTGACACAGTCAGTGACGGTCGTCCATGGCTAGGGGGGCAACGCCCCAACGCCCCCAATGGACGAACCGCCACTGGCTTTTAGAGAAAATGTGACTGGCTGCAACGGCCTGTGAGGAAGTTTCCAATTTTCATGCGGGCCAACCTGCAGAGTCTTTTAGGTTTGCCAATTTTTTAAAGAATAATTTTGCATAGCAATTTGAAAGAGTTTGTCTTTAGTTCACTGCTTTTGTCTGTCTTGGTGAATAGGGCTTGTTAATTTTCGCCTTCATGGTTAACTGAGTGAGATAAATTGGGATCTCATACAGTGAACATGTTTCTTCTAAAGTAATATCTTTTGTGCAAAAACCCTCACAGTTCATGCCTTGGGCGCCTGGTCCTGTTATCATGATCAATAAAGTGTCACTGCTGAACCTTCTCTGTAAATGAAGGGCCAGATGTTTGAATTATTTGTCACAAAATCTGGCGGGAATTTGTGAATAGGATTTTGCTGCAAGTAAAGAATGTAATAAACCAACCAATGTACTAAAAGGGCAGTGTAAATAAGTGAGTACAGCTCCAAACATAATGCGAGGCCAGTACATGGGCTTTCTTCTTTTAGTTTCAGAGAATAAAAGCCCACACGGAGAAGTAACAGCAAGGATGACAAGTGCTGTCTCTACAGCTGGCAATCATCCCAATCAACGATAGTCCTCTCAATTATAGCACTCATACATTATAAAACCTATTTAGAACACCAAGCATGTTACCTAACCCTAAGCAAGACACATAGTTAATAAATACATTAATAAATATGGTACAGCATGTCCCTCCCTTTAAGTTATTTAACAAAACAAACATGCACATGAGAAAATTATATGCTGCAAAACATACTTAAGTGGTATAAAATAAATTCATTAAACTTTTCAAGTACTTTGACAACTCTTTGAAGTATTTCAAAACATGTCTCCACCTGGTGTATCTAGTGTATTAGCATCCTAGTCCATAATACTACCTCGCACCACCTTATCAGAAATTGTAACATCAGCTGGAAACTGTACAGAAGAAGTATAGTTTTCAGAATAAATAGAATTATTTATAATAATTTCTGGTCCACAATCGTTGACCTGAGGCAGTATTTAAATGGGGGTTAGTCTGTATCGAGAAGGAGAGCTTAGACAATATTTTTAGGTAGGGAAGGACGTAGGGGAAAAATAGTAGTGTCCCATAGCTGCCCAACATGGTATAGGCTCTTGGTTAGGGCAATTGCTTCAGCCACCTGGGTCCAACGAGCGCCCCAACGGGGCGACGTGTGAGACATAATAGGTTAAGTTACTGTAGGGTAGACAAAGGGTTGCTGGCTATGCGGGTTCATATCAGCCTTTTCGCTTAAGGGGGGCACTCACCGGCAGGACAAAAAAAGTGGTAATCCTGGTGTATAGGGACGGGTGCCGAGGGAGTCAGATTAGTCTGCTCGCACTAGCGAGAGTGGGATCCTCGAGACCGCCAGGACAGGTTGCAGGCATGCACCAGAATTGGGTCCATCCAGGACAGACAAACACTCCAGTCCCTATCCAAGACACGGGCAGTAGCGGGCTGCCAGACATTTAGTGGGGCAGGGTGCTAGACTCTGAGGGGAACATGGGGTCAGAGCATACCTTGGCCTTAACGATGGATGTAGGAGTGTTTGGCAACACCTGCACTCAGGAATGGCCAATCTTGGCTTTGCCAGGACAGGGATAGCCATTCTCACCATCTGGAGCAGGTAGTGGAGAGAAAGGTTAGAACCACAGTCGGGGGAGTCTGGGCCAAGCATCCTCTCGCTTGACCCCCCAGGGGGGATTTTAGATTCATAGGGGCCCGGAGGGCAAGAGGCGACTGCTGGAAGCAAGGAGGGGGGACCTAAGGACATTGAGCAGTGAGCTGGGATCGTGTGGCCTCTGGTGGTCAGAGATGACACCTAGACCCATATGGCACAGGGCTAGTTCCCAGGAAGCATGGGAAGTAGCCGGCAAGCGCGTAAACACAGCCATGCAAAATTCACAGAGATGCGTGGGTAGGGATTCATAAGGCACGGCCTGCTGCATGCGAAATCCGTTGAATGCTGGGAAACTGACGGAGTGCACTGGTCCAAGGTATGCATGGCAATATTCTTGCTAGACCTGGGTGAAGCTCTAGAGACAGCCGGTTGCAAATAGGAAGAGATCCAGGGAGCTAAGTGGTGGGGGCTCTGGGTGCAGCGGAGGCCACACCCAGGGCTGTGAAGGAGTTACAGGGCGATCCCGATACAGGAAAGGCACAGGAACAGGACCTGAAGCCTCCAGTGCTAAGCGCACCGTGCATAAGTCATACATGCTCCAAGGGGGCCTTCTTGGGAACTTGGAGTACGACGGCGCCCCGTTAGTCCTTAGGGCGGTTGTAAACCTGAACAACCGGGGGCTTGCCTTATAGGCTCCGCCCAGCTGGGGAAGGTGTGAGTCACTCTCCCTTGTTCAGAGGGTGGAGTTGGTGGACGATAGGTTCACCGGTGGGAGGAGTAGATCTCCTCCCAGGTACAACACCAGGCTATGGCCCCTGGTGTTTCTCTTGGCTGAACTTCAGGTGCCCTGCAACGAGGGGCTGCGGGCGGACGGGATCGCCTGTGAGATAACCCACCTTTTATTTGTATATCAAATAAACCTGCAGCTTCATCTTTCCAATATCATTGTGTCTGTGTATTATTGTGGAATATTGTGGGGCTGTGGGCGGCGGTGTACCGATGGAGATACCATGCAGGATGCCCGTGGTCCCTGCAGGGGACCCCATAGGAGGGCAGGCCCCGTAGTATCGCAGAGGACAGCAGACAGCCAGCCCATCCTGGGGGGGGGGGCGGCGCGAGGGACAGGGTAGGGGGGCAGGGCTATGAGTATATAGGGGTGGCCCCTCCTCCCACGTGCTCTCTTTGCCTGCTGCCCCCTCTCCCGCCAGGTCGCATCCTGGGCTGCTACCAGGCCCATTCAGCCACGCCGGCTGTAGCCAGTCCCCCTCCCCGTCCAGGTCCCTTAGATCCCCCTTTGTCATCTACCCTCCCCACCGCTCACCCGCTGAAAAAGGGGGGAAGTGGGGAGGGGGACTGTTTTAATGTTTGTTTTCTTGTTGCAGGAGGAGTTACAGGGCGATCTCGATACAGGAAAGGCGCAGGAACAGGACCTGAAGCCTCCAGTGCTAAGCGCACCGTGCATAAGTCATACATGCTCCAAGGGGTCCTTCTTGGGAACTTGGAGCATGACGGCGCCCCGTTAGTCCTTAGGGTGGTTGTAAACCTGAACAACCGGGGGCTTGCCTTATAGGCTCCGCCCAGCTGGGGAAGGTGTGAGTCACTCTCCCTTGTTCAGAGGGCGGAGTTGGTGGACGATAGGTTCACCGGTGGGAGGAGTAGATCTCCTCCCAGATACAACACCGGGCTATGGCCGTCTAACATTAAAGTTCTGACTTGGCAACTAAGGTGATTTAAAGCTTTTTCCTTTCAAACCCACTGCAGGGGGCAGTGTACATTATTTAACTTGTACACGTGTATTCATTTTTAATTCAAGCATAGAAAAATGTACCTACTACCATCCAATAACTGGAACATCACCAGTTCTAATGTATAAGGATGAAATAAAGCACAAGGTATCTAACTATTGTGAAAAAAGAGGAACATTGCCTTCCATCGAGAGAAGAAAGGAAAAAGAATTGGAGTTTATACACAATGCAACCTGTGTGCATTAACAGGGCCTGTGCTGCAGCGACTGCTGGGTAATTCAGTCAAAACATGTTCCCCAGGAAGCTGGCTGTGAAATGTGTAACTAGGTTGTTCTTCCAACTGGCCAAGCATTTTGAGTTGGACTGGAACGAAGGCGGTAAGGAAGGAGAGTGTTGACAAGGGCGGTGGCAGTGGCTATTGAATAAAATTGGCATTTGTGAATGTGTGTAAGGGTTGTATTGACGCATTTTCTGAACGTTTTATTTAATGAACACGTCGACTTGTATTGATGAGTGAAAGAGGTGTTGAGCCCTTCAATGTATGTTCTTTGCAGTAGGATTTTGCTAAACAATCTCAGTGTGATGTTCTGATTGTATCTGGGTCCGTACGTGGTTATAAGCCTAGACGCAGATGGGGAGATGGAAACGACGGGAAACACCGGCCGCCCACAAAATAGTACAGCCCGGGGCAGACCGCCCCCACCTCCCCCCCAGCTATGCCCCTGGTTGTTCCAGGACATGATGCATAGGGATGAACCAGGCAGGGACAGGCCACATGGTGGGGATGGATGCAACTACCTCCTTCCTCACACAGTCATTACCATGCGCATCTTACTCCTCGGATACGTCTTCTGTGTCTGGTGTGTCAGGTGTGTGTGGTAGTGTTATGGCTGCATCACTGTCTGCCACTGACACATCAAGGGGCAGAGATGTGTGTGTAGAAGTTCCTGCAACAGTCATCTAGGACAGGCTCTGTGGCAGCAATGGCAAGATAAGGATCAGCAGGGCATGGAAGATCCCAGCTACATCTCACTGGTGTTCAGCCGTGGCTGCCATCCTACCAGCCTGTATCGGCTCCATGGTCTCCATTGTCCTCCACATCTGTGCCAAATCTGTGCTGTCATCGCTGGAGCCCATCTGACTAGACAGTTCTTGTATATGAGTAATGGCCCCAGCGATGTCAGTCAAGGATTGTTGGAGAGCATGGAGTGGACAGTGGGTGTCTGTTAGGGTCTGTAAGTGGTCCCTGATGGGGCTCAGACACCCACGTATGGCATCTAGTTTGGCTGCCATGAGGTCGAACCCCACCGCAGCTGCTCAGCCATCTTCACCTGGCACCCTAACACACGTCGTTGGAATGTCATGTGTTGGTCGTGAGGGTCCAGTGAGCCAGCTGTGGTGGTGTGTGCTTCCTGCTAAGTGGTCTGTGCAGGGGGTGGGCTCACCTCAAGGCAGCTAGGCTGATCTGTTCCTGGAATTGGTGTGGAGGCTGTCTAGGATCCGTTGGAGGGTGTCGGAGCAGATGACCTGGGGGTCCTCTTCATCATCACTTGGGCGATGTCTGGGGTGTTGATTTCCCCTCTGCAATGAAAAGGGGAGATGCAGGTTCACAGTGTGTTTCATGTATGTTGACGTATTGTCCATGTTTCCAAACAGACAGCATGAAAATGTACATTGTGACTGTTTTAGAGCAGCTGGCTATTTGATGGGAGACAGTGGAGATTTCGACTACATGTCGAATATGCGGTTGTACTCGTACATTATCATCTCACAGTTTCATGAAATGCCAGATGTGATTGGCCAGTTTCTACGCACAAGCGGCACCAGTTGTGTCTTCTGTCCTGTTGTGTAAGTGTTGCACTTTGTACCACATTGTCGTCAATGTTGATGTGCAGTGATTGCTATGTGAGTGTGCTGCATTGTGGGAGAGTCCCCCCTGCAGCTCTGATATAGTGGCCCCTTATCCCTTTGAGGCAGTGTACCTTTGACTTGTGTGCTTTTCGGGTGCTGAGGTGTGGCCGACTTGGGTCATTTGTGCTCTTGGACGGTTTTTGTACTCTTGTGCTTTGTCTGCAGGTTTGTTGTTGTCGTCAGGGGTTGTATGTGCATGTGGATGTGTCAGAGTGTGACCTGCTACTTTGAGGATGTGATCCACACTGGGCCACCTCAGTGTTGTGTCGTGAACCATGTTATGTACTTTGGCTGCAGGCCATACTATCGGTCATGCAGTGTCACTTGCATTGTCAGTGTGGCTCACAGAGCCTCAGCTATTCCTGGAATCAGCACATGTGCATGGATACATTATGGGATTGGTGATGAAGAGGAGGGCCCCTTTGTGCACATTGTTGACGGCGCCCCACTTGGTGTTTCTATGTGTGCTGCAGTGTGCCAAGGGTATCAGGGACATGTTCCACATTCATGGTGGGTGTGCAGTGTGCTACACTTGATTGTGATGTGTGCCATTGTGCCCATCTTACTCTGTCCCCCCAGTCCCTGGTCGTTACTCACCCTGTTGCTGTTGGGTCAGGTCATGTCGAGCTGTGTCAGGGCTCCCGACTACTTGCACTGTCTCCACACTGATGACTGTGGCCACCATTTCCTCCAGCTCATCCAACTCCTCCTGTGGCGCAGGACTCCCACCTCCAGTCGTCTTTTCTGCCTTTCTGTTGGCAGCGAGTTTCCATTTGGTTTGGCTTTGCACATCATGCCAGCGCCTCTTGACCTCCTCCATTGACCTCCTCAACACTCCGACTGCATTCAAGTCATTCACAATGGACTGCCATATTTCCTTTTGTGTTGCCAATTGCGCAGTGGAGGTGACATACAGTTTTTGGTAGTGTTCTGTCACCTCCTTGACGATCCGGTCTTCCTGCGGACTGATCCCCATCTTCCTCTTCCTCTTCACTTTGCCCTTCCCCGAACACGGAGATCCTGGCTGGTCCTCCGTGGGGCATTTGGGGTTCTTGTTGTCCTCGGAACTCGGTACAGGTGCATCCATGGTGCTACGCAGTTTGTTTGGTGTGTTTTTTATGTTGCTTTTATAGTGCATTTTCCCCCACGCTGTGTGGGAATTGCAGGCCTGTCGCTGGTTGTCGCTGATTTTTGTATAGAGATTTGGGGCATCGCAACATTTTTCGCAATTCGTGTTTCGCATTTTTTCGGCATTGCACTGAATTTTAAGTGGTCATTTGGTGTGTTATCCTGCTACTATCGCATGGTGCCGTCGTGATCGGAATACAACGTTGACACAGTGTTATTTTGTCACGATAGACTACGATGTGAAGTGTTGCGTAAAGCTTATTTTGCAATGATTATCACACGTTCTTGTGAATATCCCCTTCAGAGCGAAAAGAAGACACTAAGGAAAAACAAATAAGATCCCTCAAAGCTGTTAATACATTAAAATAAAAAGTGCAGTTGATTATGTTCCAAAATCTCTCCAGTGTGCAGGAGTATTGATCTGAAGAGAGGTTGTAAATGCAACACTTTGCCTGTAGCAAAGTGCTGGATACAACACGTGCCACATGTCTTTTTTAGCCATCTGTAGTATATTTAAACTGTGCATCATTTTATGGTCCTCAATGACCTGATATGGAATAATATACAAAAATATAATAGAAAATGATATGTCCGGCCCAAATTCTAAGAAGCATGTCTGCCTAAATAGCAATACAATACAACATTGTTACATACAACTCCCAATTATAAAACTTACATTTCCCTATCACTGAATTAATTTCCTAAATATGTACATTCCTTTAGCATCTCAGTTCTCAGAGTGACAACTTGGAAAACAAATAAGCGTTTATTGTCCATAGCATACTGTGCGCCCAGACCACAATGATGCTCAATAACACCGAAAGATAACATGCAATCATCTTATCAGACATTAATATATACTGACGTTTATATGGTATTTAAAAACAAAAGCCAGTGGCTGTGTACCATTAGGAAATGTGGCTTATGTTGTAAATATCTAATTCAGGGTCTAGCTACTCTGAGATATCCGGTATTAGAGTTGCGGTTTTGGCTTTTAAAGCAGTCTTTTACCCATACGTAAAGTACAGCAATAAACAAACCAACATATTTTATAATTAAAACTCATTTATGCTAACTACATACTTCGGTAAGCCTGGTCACCCATTTAATTTCTCAGTTCCATGGGAGTACTAATGGAATCCATCTCAATTTATCATAAACCAGAAAATAATTAACTTTCCTTTAAATCGCTTTTCTGTTATGAATCTATCTATCTAGCTAACCTGACACCTTTATTGCAGTTTTTAATAATGATCTGGTCATTATTCATTAATTTTCTTAATGAGCTAATCTCATAAAGTTATTACAAACTTTTCTTTCTTTTGCATTTTCGAATACATCTTTTTCGGCAGCGTTAGACTAATCCACTGTGCAGCACAATTACAAGGAAGATAGATTGAGACTATATTGTATAATAATGGGGTAGAAGTTACAGATTAAGTCATGTTTGAACCAAAATGAATGTGCTCAGTATTCTGAGACAAGCTTTGCAGCAAAGCCACATCATTCTTAAAATAATTAAAATCACCCTCTAACCCTTTGATAATAATGGTTTATCCACATCAGACAAGTTTCAGATGAAAAGCAGCTGTTGGCGCTCTCTGGGGCATATTTACAAGCCTCTATCGCCACAGGGACGTCACTTTTTTTTACGTTCCTGTGGCGATAGGAGCTTTGCCTTATTCACAAGGTGGCGTTTAGTCATTTAACGTGGCTTAACGCACCTGCAACCCACTGTGCGATAGTTATGGCATATTCCTGCCTTTTTTTGCCATAGGGCAGCGTTGCAGGAAGGCCTGCGGCGCTACCGTATGGGAAAACCTCATAAATGAGGCCCCATGTATGATTGTTTATGTGCAGGAAGTTGTTCTTTCCACACATAAACAATCATTTTAAATATGACCAGTTGCAACTTACATGTGTGCTGCACAAGCAGCACACAGAGAAGTTACAAATCGCCATTTATGATTGTTTATGTGCAGGAAGGGACACCTTCATGCACATAAACAATCATTTCCCATAATGTATGCACCCTTGTGGTACAAAAGTGCCTATATTGGTGCTAGGTAGCTAAATTCAGCGTCAGTGCAGTGCAGTGTTGTTCATACGGTGCAGCCCTGGTTTCGAAAGTGATGGAGCACAGCATTAGCCTTCTTGGCTTAATGAAGCGCTTTGCCACTTTTGTTGTAAATATGACCCTCTTTGTCTTTGTTTTTCTCAGTTTTACAGTGGAATATAATCCACAGTGCCTGGCGGCATAAAAAGCTTTTTACATTTCCCAGTACACCTTTGGGCTGTATCAACAAGAGAGAGCCTTGATGAGAAGTTGAGTGCACATTTAACACTGATCCCAGTGAGCATTAGCTATTGATTTCGAATATGTCAGTGAACATTAGGGAGCATTATCCAAAAACTTGAAACCACACAGAGAAGTCAGAAGCTGTCTTAACCGAGGAACTGCCCATCCTAAACCACAAACGTTGCCCCACAATTCCCTCAGTAGCCTTCCCAAAGTGCTTCGCTGCTACCTTCCATTGAGACGCAGACTTGTTCCAGAAGGGGGAGGGAGAGAACATTTCTCTATAAAATTGTACTTTTCCAAGAAACAGTGGTATTCATCGATAAAAGGCCCCAACTTGATAGCTACACGTATCATGATTTAAATCCGGAAACGGACGCCATACTACATAAATTCAGATATAGAAGCAAATCCATACTGCCTGTCCACATGCTTAAAACTAAATTCTGCTTTCAGTGACTGTTTGCTTTCGAAGTTATCAGTCTGCATTGGCAATAGCATCAATTATATATCGACAGGCACCCTTCTGACGTTCATTTTGAGTGGCCCAGTGTTTTCCTATCACTGCATAACCCCTCTGTTTGCTCAGGAATCGGAATTTCAAATAATACCGAGTTTATTGCACCCAGTAACAAGTGGGTATGAATAAAACCCTCAACCCCCCGATACATTTCAACAGGTCAAGTCTGCAGAAACATGCTGGGGGGAAAAGGCTTGCTAATTACCTGGATTCGGATTCTGAAGCCGAAAGCACAAAAATCTGCATGTTATTTCCCACTGGATTACAACGAGGACAGAGTAGATTTCTTATGTCAAAAAAGTCCTGGGGCCGTATTATAGAAAGTGTCCCGAGGGTGCAATGGACATGCGCCCCTACTTTGTACTCCCATGTGGCACTTTGGTATTACAGAAAGGACCCCAGACGCTTGTGCGTCCCTTTCTGTAATACAGATTGCGCTGGTGCATATATCACCAGTGCTATCACCAGAGGGTGTTCCTTCATTTGCATTGGCAATAGCATCAATTATATATCGACAGGTACCCTTCTGACGTTCATTATGAGTGGCCCAGTGTTTTCCAATCACTGCATAACCCCTCTGTTTGCTCAGGATTCGGAATTACAAATAATACCGAGTTTATTGCTCCCAGTAACCAGTGGTTATGATAAAACCCTCAACCCCCCCCCCCCGATACATTTCAACAGGTCAAGTCTGCAGAAACATGCTGGGGGGAAAAGGCTTGCTAATTACCTAAACTTGGATTCTGAAGCCGAAACACAAAAATCTGCATGTTATTTCCCACTGGATTACAACGAGGACAGAGTAGATTTCTTGTGTCACAAAAGTCCTGGGGCTGTATTATAGAAAGTGTCCCGAGGGTGCAATGGACATGCGCCCCCACTTTGTACTCCCATGGGGCACTTTGGTATTACAGCAAGGACCCCAGACGCTTGTGCGTCCCTTTCTGTAATATAGATTTCGCTGGTGCATATATCGCAAGTGCTATCACCAGAGGGTGTTCCTTCATTTGCATGGTGGCGTGACCCCTTGCAAATGAGGGAATCGAAATTTGCCTAGCTTACGTAACGGTAAGTTTCAATTCTATTAAGGACACGGAGGCGAGGATTATGCTATATCTTCCTTCGCTTTATTAACATAAAGACTCCACAGCAGCTTAGGAAAAGATATAATAAGAACAAAAATGCTTTAAACATAAAGCATTGACGTAATGTTCAACAAATCAAACAACAACTCCCAAGAGTCTCTTTGCCTAACAATAGTCCATAGTCCTTCCACTCTGTCCATCATCACTATATAACCGGACTTCTCATCATCTTCCTCCTCTTTTTTCGCGCAGATCACGCTTGAGCCTCATTGGTCCTGTTTAGCACCGTCGTTGCCTGTCGAAAAAGGAACAGCATCCGCGAGGTGGTCCAGGAATGCGACAACAAGGCGAGGAGCATTCAGTGATTAACACAGTACCGACAATGTAAAGGAAAACGCTTTACTTACTGCCATACGGGTGGGTAGAGACACCACTGTAGCCTGGGTGGGATAATCCTCGCCTCCGTGTCCTTAATAGAATTGAAACTTACCGTTACGTAAGCTAGGCAAATTTCGATTCTATGTCAGGACCGGAGGCTTCAGATTATGCTAGTTCAAAGCTTACTTACCACCAACTGGGCCAAATCCACCACCGGCTTAAAATAAAACCTCTTGAAGGTGGAATCCGAGGACCAATCCGCTGCTCGCATTAGGTCCTCCAGACGAGCACCCACCGAGAATGCCTTAGAGGCCATGGCCCCCCTGGCGGAGTGTGCTCCAAAGAGAGAAGTATTGATGCCTGCTTCTTGCATGACCCACCGCACCCACCGAGCAATAGTGGGGGAGGAGACAGCTTTGTGTGGCTTCCGCAGGGCAATCAACAACTGACGCTCGCCCGGAGGGCGCAGATCCAAGGTCAGGTCCTCATATGCTTTGAGGCATTGCACGACACACAACTTAGGAGTGTCAAGAAAAGCTGGATATAAAATCGAACGCGACGACGTTTTCGTGCGTCGGCCTACTGTAAAAGTAACCCCATCCGGGGAAAAGATGCGTGCAGAGACATCCAGCGTGCGCACGTCAGAGACGCGCCTACACGAAACCAAACATAACAACATGGCTAACTTCGCCGACAGCTCTTTAAGAGACAGATAGGAATTGGCCGGCCACGACAGGAACAAATTCAGAACCAAATTGACGTCCCAAAGGACGGAGTACCTGGGTTCCGGAGGCAGCGCGAGGCGGATAGCTCGCAGAAGCCGGCACACAAAAGGATGTTCCCCTACTGGATGGCCATCGATGTTGTCATGGCCAGCCGAAATCGCCGATCGAATAGCATTGATCGTCCTATACGCTAGGCCCTTGTCGGCCAAATGCGCCAGGAAATTCGGCACGGGAACGAGGCCTGCGACCAAGGGATCCAGATCCCTTCGTAAACACCAACGCATCCACTTAAGCCAAGCGGATCTGTAACGCTTCGTCGTACTATCGGCCCATGCTTTGGAGAGCAAGTGCTCAGCCGACCCCGAAAGGCCCGGGAGCGACCAGCGTCTCCTGAGAGCCTCCACGCCACGAGGCGGAGAGAGTTCTGCATGACGAGAGGATGCGGTTCCTGATCCAGATTTGTCAGGAGCAGAGGAAACAGGGGGAGTAGGATTGGAAAATCCCAAGAAAGTTCCAGAAGAACCGGAAACCATACTTGAGACCTCCAGAGCGGCGTAACCAACACCAGCTCCGCACCCTGGCGGCGTATTTGAGCCGCCGTTCGCATGATCATGGAGAACGGGGGAAACGCAAACGGCTGTTCCCGGCTCCAATCCTGTAAGAACGCGTCCGTGGCCTCCGCTAGAGGGTCCGGCCTCCAGCTGTAAAACCGCGGCAGCTGGTGGTCGAGACGGGACGCAAAGAGGTCCACCGAGAAGGGGCCCCAGAGGGAGTGTAGCCACCGGAAGACTTCCGGATCCAGTTTCCACTGGCTGGCGTCCCTGAGATGTCGAGAGTGCCAGTCCGCCACCTGATTGCACTGGCCTGGCAGATATTCCGCCATCACCGCAATGTGACGAGACAGGCAATAATCCCAGAAGTCCTTCGCCAAGTCCGCCAAGGCGCGGGACCGAGGACCTCCTAGATGGTTCACATAGCGAACCGCCGAAATATTGTCCATCCGTAATAGGACACAAGCTTTGACCAAATCTTTGGTCCAACAACGAACTGCGAAGGAGCCCGCCAGGAGCTCCAAACAATTGATATGCAATTGTTGTTCTTCTGAAGACCAGGCGCAGCCGGTGGAAAAATCCCCGCACTGGGCGCCCCAGCCGGACCTGCTGGCGTCGGACTCTATGATCAGGTCCGGAGCCGAACCGAAGATCGCCCGACCATTCCATGCCTCCATGTGAGATAGCCACCATGACATTTCCTCCTTCACTTCGTCCGTGAGGGGAACCCACTGATTGTAACTCATCCCACGGCGCAGATGTTGCGCCTTCAGGCGTTGGAGAGCCCTGTAGTGCAGTGGGCCTGGGAAAATCGCTTGGATGGAGGACGAGAGAAGACCCACCACCTTGGCGATATGGCGCAGGGACGTACGATCCCTCGCGATCGTCTGCCGAAGCAGGTGTCGTATCTTTGCGACCTTCCGACCCGGCAGGCATTGATGACAAACCCCAGTCCCTGGAGCAAGCCGACAGCTTGACGCAGCTGGCCTGCCAGCACCTCTGGGCACTGCCCCATGAGGAGGATGTCGTCCAAGTATACCAGCATACGGACCCCTTGACTTCTGAGAAACTCCACTACCGGGTGGAGGACCTTCGTGAAGCACCACGGGGCCGAAGAAAGACCGAACGGCAGAGCGGTGAATTCGAACACCCTGTCGTCCCACAGGAATTGTAGGAAACGACGATGAGGGGGGTGGATGGGGACGACCAAATAGGCGTCCTTGAGATCCAGTCTCACCATCCAATCCCGAGGGAGGAGCACGTCCCGCAGGAGGTGGATCCCCTCCATCTTGAAGTGACGGTAGACCAACCACCCATTGAACTCTTTGAGATTGATCACAGGTCTTTTGCCCCCATCCGTCTTGTCCACTAAAAAGACGTTGCTGAGGAACCCATGCGGGTGGCGCGTTGATAGACGGATCGCTCCCTTGCGCAGCAAGTCCGAGATCTCCCCGTCTATCAATTGCGCGTCTGACTCTGAAAAAACCATCGGGCGCGGGGGCCTCGCTTGAGTGGGCTGGTCGTAAAACTCGATATGGAAACCTCGTACAGTCTGCAAAACCCAAGCGTCGGCAGTGAGCAATTCCCACTCCTCGTAAAAGCTTGCCAGCCGCCCCCCAATTGGAACCTGATCCAAACAAAGTACACTTACCGGGGGCATTTCCTTGTCCGGCGTTCTTCTTGAACCCTCTGCCGCCGAAGCGCTGTCCCCTGGTGGGGTAGAAGTTGGTATAGTTGGCAGAGGTCTGGTATTGACCTCTTCCGGAGCCTTGTCCTTTGTTGTTGGTCTGCTGACCACGGCCGATCGCGCGGCCCCTACCGCGACCGGCCCCTCCAGAGAAACGCTGGTGGAACACCCTCTTGATGCTAGACCGGGCCTTATCCAGCGACGTGAACGTATTCACAAACTTGCCCAACTCCCTGATGAAGGGCTCACCGAAGAGGCCACCCTGGGCCACAGCACCCGCCTCGGACGAGGCCAGGTCCCCCAACTTCGGGTCCAGCTTGATTAGGAGCGAACGCCGCCTCTCAGTTGACAGGGCACAGTTGGCGTTGCCCAAAAACACAATCACCCTCTGGGCCCAATTCGAGAGCACCTCCGGTGAAATGGCGGTGCCATTCGCTCTAGCCTCCTCCGCCATGTCGAGGATCTTCGTGGCGGGCCCGACCGCATCTAACAATTTGTCCTGGCAGGCCCGCCAGGACCGGTCAATCTCCTTCCTGGGGTCCTTCATAAACTTCGCCAGGAAGGTGGCCATCTTGGGGTCCAATTCTGGGGTCATGGCCACTTTCCCTTCCAAAGTTGGTCGAGGGCACTCCCCCCATAGGCAACCCCTCGCTTCCTTTTCCAGGGGCTTGCGCAGCCTGCCCGCGACAAATTTCGCCACCGTCTCCCCCGGTGCCCAGGCAGCGGACCGGGGGTGGACTATCTCGTCCGGGTCCAGCATGCCCGACTCATCCCGGGGCATCTCCTTGGCAGAGGGCGCCAGAAGCCAAGATCGGGTCGACTCCCCGTCGTCATCCGTGTCCGGAGAGTCGTAGATTGGGGAGGCGGGGGCCGTAGACACGTCCCCTGAAGCACTAGGATCCACCAAGGGTGTAGGGGGCACCGCTGTCGCCTTCGCCAGGAAGGCGTCACGAAGACGCTCAAAAGCGCCCCTGTCCACACCTTGGGCCTCCGATGACGGCCCCTCCTTACAAGGCCTCTTCGGGGCGGGTGGCAACCCGCCGGATGTCCCCGGGAGCTCGGGGGACGGAGGCACATGTGCCGCTGCCAGCTTCGCGCACTCTTCCACGATGCGGGCGGAAAGGCGGTCTTCCATGGGGCCTACCACCTCCGTCACGCAGCGGTAGATGGAATTGTCCACCGCCTGGTAGAACTCGTCGTCCTGCAGATAGGGGCAGGGTTCCTCCTCGTATTCCATCTCGGAACCAAGGGCAAATGTGGGGCACCCAAGAGGGCGGCAACCGAGAAAGTTCTCGAATGTGGGCAGGCCAAGCGGCTGCGTTTACGTTTTGGGCCAACTGACGTGGCAGGTGGGCTGCACCAACCCCCAAGCGCGCAGACCCTCCTCGCCGGGACCGGGTCTTCGCACCCCTCAAGCGCGCTAGGCCACACTTTGGATAAAGAGGTGCACAAAGGACACCCGAAGGTGATTCACGCGGTCCGAGCCGCCATACAGACCCCAACGGGGCGTCAAGAGTAGGAAAATTACAGACCCGGGGCACCAGGTGTCAGAGGGGTACGCGAGGGCTGGCTCCTGCGCAAGCAGACTCCACGGCGCAGCTCCTGGCACTGCGGAGGCGCGCCGAAGGGTCGGCGAGACGACAGGCCGCCCCCTGGCGGTCTATGTACACACCGCACACAAGTGGGAAATAAAGTCGCGTAGGAACGAAGAACGTTCCCGCAACTGGGGACTCTGTAAGGGAATAAACCATGCAATGAGTCCCCCCAACGATCGTACACAACACAATCAATCACATTGAAAAAGGGAAAATACAGGAAAGCACTTATCTGGCTGCGGGAGCAGCGAAGAAAGAGGAGGAAGATGATGAGAAGTCCGGTTATATGGTGATGATGGACAGAGTGGAAGGACTATGGACTATTGTTAGGCAAAGAGACTCTTGGGAGTTGTTGTTTGATTTGTTGAACATTACGTCAATGCTTTATGTTTAAAGCATTTTTGTTCTTATTATATCTTTTCCTAAGCTGCTGTGGAGTCTTTATGTTAATAAAGCGAAGGAAGATATAGCATAATCTGAAGCCTCCGGTCCTGACATAGAATCCCTTTGCCTTTGCGCTCGCTCCCTATTGTGGAAGCGGGTGCAGAGGCAAAGAAGCTGTCAAAAGGAGCACTGACAGAGTGCTCCCTGATAGCAGCCCTCTTGAAGGGGGTAGAGGGGTCCTATGGACTCCCCAGACATCCCCTTGCAGTCAGGTGTAGTCACTCACTGCACCCGCCTGCACGAGGATCTCTTATCCCCCTTAAAAGTGCAGACAGGTTACACCTGCACAGTGAAACATGGAGCAGCTTTGAAGCAGCTCCTCTGTATTTCACTTGAATGCGCTGGCCCCAGGAAAGCACAAGTTTGGGGCTGCCCTGGGGGCAGTGCAATATATGTAATACAGCGCACTCTCCTTGTTAGCACCCAGGGCATCTTTTGAAAGGCGGATCCAACTTTGTTATTTCTATCACCACACATGTGCTAACAAGGAAAATGCGCCACATTGCATAATAAGGCCCCTGGTGTATATGCACCTGGTTTCCCGGGAGCAGGAACACCAGATTTTACCAGCCAGAAACCCTGATCACTACCACAGGGCTGAAAGTAAAAAACAAAAACTGCTATGATGTGGCCAGTGCTGACCATGTCATAGTGGGTTGAGGTGGAAACAATAACATGGCAGCACTCTTATGGAATGCTGCAACTAAAATATAAAAGTAGCCCCAAAGGTTTGAACTGTGGAAGGACACTGCAAAAAGAACAATTGATTGACAGAATGCAGAACAATGTCATACATTCACCCCATTGCAGAAATCTCGGCCTAAATACATCATTTCTTTGCTCACCATGCCATTCCAGTTTGGACCCAGCCATATGCAAATCAGTTTTGACCCTGCGCCCAATGGGAACAGTCCAGCCCGAACTGCCAGGCCAGGCCCTCCCTGGACAGGAAACAAGCATCCTAGGACCGGTTTCGGGCTTTCAGCCCTCATCAGCCAGGATAGCTTGAACCCAGTGGCATGGAGAGCACGGGACCCACGTCTGGGCATACTCATCCCACTCGGGGTGACAAATGCAAAAAGAACAATTGATGGAAAGAATGCAGAACAATGTCATACATTCACCCCAGTGCAGAGATCTGGGCCTAAATCCATTGTTTTTTTGCTAACCATGCCATTCTGGTTTGGACCCAGCCATATGCAAATCAGTCTTGACCCTGCGCCCAATGAGAAAAGTCCAGCCCAAACTGCCAGGCCAGGTCCTCCCTGGACTGGAAACAAGCATCCCAGGACTGGTCTCAGGCTTTCAGCCCTCATCAGCCAAGTTAGCTTGACTCCAGAGGCATGGAGAGAACGGGACCCACGTCTGAGCATGTCCCGTCCCACCCGTGGTGACAAATGGAAAAAGAACAATTGATGGACAGAATGCAGAACAATGACATACATTCACTCCAGTGCAGAGATCTGGGCCTAAATTCATCTTTTTTTTGCTCACAATGCCATTCCAGTTTGGACCCAGCCATATGCAACTCAGTCTTGGCCCTGCGCCCAATGGGAACAGACCAGCCCGAACTGCCAGGCCAGGTCCTCCCTGGACTGGCAACAAACATCCTAGGACCGGTTTCAGGCTTTTAGCCCTCATCAGCCAGAACACTGAGCATGGAAGCACTACTTTGGCAGTGCTCCAAGGGAGGGACAAGCACATGAAGAAGTGAAGCCAGCATGTGCTTACCAAAGAGAAGCAAGGAAATGAGAGTGATGATGAAGCGAACCAATGGTAAGCAGTGAGTGGGCTTTAAAAAAATGTCAAGCGACAACTAAAAATAGGAGGTCAATTTGAGTCAATGGGAGAAGTCAATATGTTTCTGCCTTATTCTATATCCTATTCTCTAGAGAGGGTGGGAGCATTCCGCCCTTGGTGGTTGTGTGCACACGTATACTTGGACCTATTGGTCTTTTCTCATTTGTCTTCTTTTCAATAAATTCAATTCACTCTTTTGTTGTGTTTCAAGGAATCTATTTTATTTCATAGTTCCATTTGTTACTTCTTCAGTTTCATGTTATTCTTTGCTTTACAAAAAACGTTATTGTTCCACATTTACCCTATGCATTTTGGGTCGTAGGTGGCCCTTCCTCAGGGGTGATGGTGGGGAACAAAGATGCCTCGGTACTCTGTGTTCGTCTTTTCACCGAGTACCGAGGCATCTTTGCCCTGAGGAAGGGCCACCTATGACCCGAAAAGTAGAAACAAATTACAAAAGAAAGGATACCAAACCAGTGCAAGTTTTTCTGTAATTAGGGGAATATTTTTGAGGGGTGCTGTATCGCGCTTGCACCATGCAGCGTGATGCATGCGCAATGCAAGCCCATAACTCAATTTATGAAGTCAAGCCTAGCCACCCTGCATGTCCCGAGTGGCTTTATAAATCCAGATTAATGCAATCAGAGCAAATCGCTTCAGTACGTTACTCTGCTCCATGGAGTCATTCCATGGTTGTTGTGTGGGTGTTCCCATGCAACATCCATGGATTTTTACGCATTCACAGATTTACAAAAAGTGGCAGACCTGGGAATGTGCCAAAATGCTATACATTTCCTGGTGAGGCGTAACGAGGAGAAGAATCTTTATATCTCCTCTTAACTTCATCTTTCTATGTCTGCTGCTGACCGGATCACAGTTTGCGAACAAAATAAGAATCACTATTTGAATGGAGCGTGTTCAGGGTGTCCTTTCCAAACAGGGAATCTGAAGGGTATGCACTAATGTTTTGCAACCAAAATGTGGCTGTAAAACATTTGCACTTTACATTCAGATAAAAGTTGGTGGTAACCCATTCGCAAATGGGAAGGGGTCCCTTTAGGTCCCCTTCCCCTATTGAGAATGTTGAAAATATATTTTTTAAGAGCAGGCAGTGATCCCACTGACCACTGCCTACTCTTAAAGAATAAAAATGAAACGTGTCATTTTTATTTTGAAACTCATCCCATTTTCCTTTAAGGAAAACGGGCTGCATTTGAAAAAATATATGTTGCTTTATTTATAAGCAATCACAGACATGGTGGTCTGCTGACCCCAGACGTTCACCCTCCCTGTGATGGCAGCGAATCCTAGTGGGTAACAAATTGAGGCCTACCTCATTAATATTCATGAGGTAGGTCTATTTGCGACCCACTAGGAATCGCTAATTTGGAAATCAGGGACAGATTTCATTTGAGTACATTAGTAATAGCAATTACCAAATAGTGATTCTAGCCCAAAATCGCTGTCAGAAAATCTGGTTCTTTTTGTTTTTAGACAGTTGCGAAACTTGATTTATGTTAGATTAAAGTAGCTACCATGTATTTCATTTAGAGCTAATCCCCCAAATAATTCTCGACCAATATTTTACATCAACCCCAGGGACAAAAACAGAACTGACACTTTCAGAATTGGAGGTACTGAATCTAAATCTGCTGGCAGGTTGAGCAATGAATGATGGCAGGCCATTAGAAAGAAGAGAACAGGAATACATATTAATGTTTCAGAAGGTAAGTAGTGTAAATGAGTTTCTGCCAATATTAGCATTCGGCTGCTTCAGAATGAAATCTATATGTAACCCCTCTGTTGTACTCTGTGGGTGATTGGCATTTTCAGTAAAATTGTGAATAGAGACAAGCACATCTTTGAAAGTAAAGCAGTTCCAAAGAAAGCCACTTAGGTTCGAGAGCAAAACACTGATTGAAATCGAAACTGTATCCAAGGCTCTCTTGCAGCTGGTTATTTTAGCAAAGTTGGCACTCTACAGATCCCTGCCAAGTACACCTAAAGGCAAGTGTGAAGCCCACAGGACATAGGTAAATCACCAGTTGTTGACATAGTTCACGAGCCCAAGTTGTGTGGAAAAATGGGTCGTATTTATCACACCCAGTAAATACTGTTAACCAGCTGGATTATATCAGGGGAAATTGGTGAGGGTGTGATAATTATCAAACAATTTGTAATTCCGAACCCGATGCAAACTTAGGCCCCGAAAAAAAGTGGGCCGAATGTGGATGAGTTATTGTCCACATCACATCCAGTAAATACCATTAACCAGGAGTGAGGTACTTACCGAGTGCAGTAAATAACTCTTATTCCAAGTTTCTCACTTGGAAATGAGGCATAACATGAAGATTCAGTATGTAAAGCATTAAAGCATTAAACTCCCCATGTTTTATCATTTGTCAAGACCTTTTACCCTGATACATTTTATTAGGTTGGACCTGCTCAAATCTGTCATATGAAAAGAGAGATAATAATCACGCAACCCAACATTCCTATTTGGGCCCTATTGTTTAGTGCTCTAGAGGAGTGACTACATCAGGAGTTATCACCCTGTGGGTTACTAGTGCCACAATAAGAAGATTGATTATCCCAGGAATACAAACATGAGCATGGCTAAAAAGAGGACTCACAGAACAAAGAGCAGGTACACTGCAAAGCGTTGTTGTTTCACCCTATTATCGATTCACGAATATCACTGAATATTTTTTCTTAAATATTGTGGTATCCGGAACGTAATTGCGACATACTATAAACAGCAAGAATATTGTTTTTTCAACTTTGTAAAAAATATCAATATTTATAATATGGTTTATTTTAACATCATTATAAGTAATATCTTTTTGTTTTAATTTTGAAAGTTTATTTTATTGTATTGTTTTTTTAAAATTTTATGTAGAGTAATATACACATGTATTTTATTTAAATTCTAAGTTAGTTTTGTTAAAATATTCAATTTATTTTTGTTGTGTTGTTAAATTATATATACATATATTATTAATGTATTGTGGTTGATGTGTATCTGATATATTATTTATTAATTATAGGTTTAGGGTTGTAGTGGAATAGGGTGGTAAGAATTTTAAAATATAAGTTTGGTACTTGTGTATTTCATTATTATTGAATAATGAATTGTGTGAATTAATTAGATAAATTAAGTATTTCCTTTTTACATTTTAATGGGTTAAATCAGATGTTGGGGTTGTGGAATAGGACCGGCAAGATTTAACAAATATTATGTAGATGTGCTTGAATTATTTAATAATTAATTAATTTGAATATACATTTGATGAACTACTTATGTAATTACAAAATATCTTTTGTTTAGTTTTTTGGGTTGTAGAAGAACAGAATGGTACGTGTTTTAAATAAAATAATATTGATTATATATATGTAATTATTTTATTGTATGTGTCTGTCTTTGTTGCAGCGCACTATGGTGTGATCTGATGGGTAGGAGTATTCTGCTTAATTCAGAAACTCTGTCCATCACCACCCCCTTTTCTGAATCGTTTTGTCCACCATAAGCGTGGAAGGGTATACTCAGATGTGAGTCCCTTGCTCATTGCACCATCAGGATTCAAGCAAGCCGGGCCGATGACAGCTGTAATGCCAGAAACCGGTCCCCGGAAGCTTGTTTCCTTCCCAGTATAAGAATTGGCTTGGTAGTTTGGTTTGCCCTGTTCCCATGATGCACTGGGACAGGGACAGACTAATTTGCATGTAGCCAGGTTCTGAGCTGGGATGGTGCGGTGAGCTAAAAAACGGTGATGGATCAAGCCCTGATCTGTTGACTGGGTAGGAGTATTCTGCTTAATTCAGAAACTCTGTCCATCACCACCCCCTTTTCTGAATCGTTTTGTCCACCATAAGCGTGGAAGGGTATACTCAGATGTGAGTCCCTTGCTCATTGCACCATCAGGATTCAAGCAAGCCGGGCCGATGACGGCTGTAATGCCAGAAACCGGTCCCCGGAAGCTTGTTTCCTTCCCAGTATAAGAATTGGCTTGGTAGTTTTGTTTGCCCTGTTCCCATGATGCACTGGGACAGGGACAGACTAATTTGCATGTAGCCAGGTTCTGAGCTGGGATGGTGCAGTGAGCTAAAAAACAGTGATGGATCAAGCCCTGATCTGTTGACTGGGTAGGAGTATTCTGCTTAATTCAGAAACTCTGTCCATCACCACCCCCTTTTCTGAATCGTTTTGTCCACCATAAGCGTGGAAGGATATACTCAGATGTGAGTCCCTTGCTCATTGCACCATCAGGATTCAAGCAAGCCGGGCCGATGACGGCTGTAATGCCAGAAACCGGTCCCCGGAAGCTTGTTTCCTTCCCAGTATAAGAATTGGCTTGGTAGTTTGGTTTGCCCTGTTCCCATGATGCACTGGGACAGGGACTGACTAATTTGCATGTAGCCAGGTTCTGAGCTGGGATGGTGCAGTGAGCTAAAAAACGGTGATGGATCAAGCCCTGATCTGTTGACTGGGTAGGAGTATTCTGCTTAATTCAGAAACTCTGTCCATCACCACCCCCTTTTCTGAATCGTTTTGTCCACCATAAGCGTGGAAGGGTATACTCAGATGTGAGTCCCTTGCTCATTGCACCATCAGGATTCAAGCAAGCCGGGCCGATGACGGCTGTAATGCCAGAAACCGGTCCCCGGAAGCTTGTTTCCTTCCAGTATAAGAATTGGCTTGGTAGTTTGGTTTGCCCTGTTCCCATGATGCACTGGGACAGGGACAGACTAATCTGCATGTAGCCAGGTTCTGAGCTGGGATGGTGCAGTGAGCTAAAAAACGGTGATGGATCAAGCCCTGATCTGTTGACTGGGTAGGAGTATTCTGCTTAATTCAGAAACTCTGTCCATCACCACCCCCTTTTCTGAATCGTTTTGTCCACCATAAGCGTGGAAGGATATACTCAGATGTGAGTCCCTTGCTCATTGCACCATCAGGATTCAAGCAAGCCGGGCCGATGACGGCTGTAATGCCAGAAACCGGTCCCCGGAAGCTTGTTTCCTTCCCAGTATAAGAATTGGCTTGGTAGTTTGGTTTGCCCTGTTCCCATGATGCACTGGGACAGGGACAGACTAATTTGCATGTAGCCAGGTTCTGAGCTGGGATGGTGCAGTGAGCTAAAAAACGGTGATGGATCAAGCCCTGATCTGTTGACTGGGTAGGAGTATTCTGCTTAATTCAGAAACTCTGTCCATCACCACCCCCTTTTCTGAATCGTTTTGTCCACCATAAGCGTGGAAGGGTATACTCAGATGTGAGTCCCTTGCTCATTGCACCATCAGGATTCAAGCAACCCGGGCCGATGACGGCTGTAATGCCAGAAACCGGTCCCCGGAAGCTTGTTTCCTTCCCAGTATAAGAATTGGCTTGGTAGTTTGGTTTGCCCTGTTCCCATGATGCACTGGGACAGGGACAGACTAATTTGCATGTAGCCAGGTTCTGAGCTGGGATGGTGCAGTGAGCTAAAAAGCGGTGATGGATCAAGCCCTGATATGTTGACTGGGTAGGAGTATTCTGCTTAATTCAGAAACTCTGTCCATCACCACCCCCTTTTCTGAATCGTTTTGTCCACCATAAGCGTGGAAGGGTATACGCAGATGTGAGTCCCTTGCTCATTGCACCATCAGGATTCAAGCAAGCCGGGCCGATGACGGCTGTAATGCCAGAAACCGGTCCCCTGAAGCTTGTTTCCTTCCCAGTATAAGAATTGGCTTGGTAGTTTGGTTTGCCCTGTTCCCATGATGCACTGGGACAGGGACAGACTAATTTGCATGTAGCCAGGTTCTGAGCTGGGATGGTGCAGTGAGCTAAAAAACGGTGATGGATCAAGCCCTGATCTGTTGACTGGGTAGGAGTATTCTGCTTAATTCAGAAACTCTGTCCATCACCACCCCCTTTTCTGAATCGTTTTGTCCACCATAAGCGTGGAAGGATATACTCAGATGTGAGTCCCTTGCTCATTGCACGATCAGGATTCAAGCAAGCCAGGCCAATGACAGCTGTAATGCCAGAAACCGGTCCCCGGAAGCTTGTTTCCTTCCCAGTATAAGAATTGGCTTGGTAGTTTGGTTTGCCCTGTTCCCATGATGCACTGGGACAGAGACAGACTAATTTGCATGTAGCCAGGTTCTGAGCTGGGATGGTGCAGTGAGCTAAAAAACAGTGATGGATCAAGCCCTGATCTGTTGACTGAGTAGAAGTATTCTGCTTAATTCAGAAACTCTGTCCATCACCACCCCCTTTTCTGAATCGTTTTGTCCACCATAAGCGTGGAAGGGTATACTCAGATGTGAGTCCCTTGCTCATTGCACCATCAGGATTCAAGCAAGCCGGGACGATGACGGCTGTAATGCCAGAAACCAGTCCCCGGAAGCTTGTTTCCTTCCCAGTATAAGAATTGGCTTGGTAGTTTGGTTTGCCCTGTTCCCATGATGCACTAGGACAGGGTCAGACTAATTTGCATGTAGCCAGGTTCTGAGCTGGGATGGTGCAGTGAGCTAAAAAACGGTGATGGATCAAGCCCTGATCTGTTGACTGGGTAGGAGTATTCTGCTTAATTCAGAAACTCTGTCCATCACCACCCCCTTTTCTGAATTGTTTTGTCCACCATAAGCGTGGAAGGGTATACTCAGATGTGAGTCCCTTGCTCATTGCACCATCAGGATTCAAGCAAGCCGGGCCGATGACGGCTGTAATGCCAGAAACCGGTCCCCGGAAGCTTGTTTCCTTCCCAGTATAAGAATTGGCTTTGTAGTTTGGTTTGCCCTGTTCCCATGATGCACTGGGACAGAGACAGACTAATTTGCATGTAGCCAGGTTCTGAGCTGGGATGGTGCAGTGAGCTAAAAAACAGTGATGGATCAAGCCCTGATCTGTTGACTGAGTAGAAGTATTCTGCTTAATTCAGAAACTCTGTCCATCACTACCCCCTTTTCTGAATCGTTTTGTCCACCATAAGCGTGGAAGGGTATACTCAGATGTGAGTCCCTTGCTCATTGCACCATCAGGATTCAAGCAAGCCGGGCCGATGACGGCTGTAATGCCAGAAACCAGTCCCCGGAAGCTTGTTTCCTTCCCAGTATAAGAATTGGCTTGGTAGTTTGGTTTGCCCTGTTCCCATGATGCACTAGGACAGGGTCAGATTAATTTGCATGTAGCCAGGTTCTGAGCTGGGATGGTGCAGTGAGCTAAAAAACGGTGATGGATCAAGCCCTGATCTGTTGACTGGGTAGGAGTATTCTGCTTAATTCAGAAACTCTGTCCATCACCACCCCCTTTTCTGAATTGTTTTGTCCACCATAAGCGTGGAAGGGTATACTCAGATGTGAGTCCCTTGCTCATTGCACCATCAGGATTCAAGCAAGCCGGGCCGATGACGGCTGTAATGCCAGAAACCGGTCCCCGGAAGCTTGTTTCCTTCCCAGTATAAAAATTGGCTTTGTAGTTTGGTTTGCCCTGTTCCCATGATGCACTGGGACAGAGACAGACTAATTTGCATGTAGCCAGGTTCTGAGCTGGGATGGTGCAGTGAGCTAAAAAACAGTGATGGATCAAGCCCTGATCTGTTGACTGAGTAGAAGTATTCTGCTTAATTCAGAAACTCTGTCCATCACCACCCCCTTTTCTGAATCGTTTTGTCCACCATAAGCGTGGAAGGGTATACTCAGATGTGAGTCCCTTGCTCATTGCACCATCAGGATTCAGGCAAGCCGGGCCGATGACGGCTGTAATGCCAGAAACCAGTCCCCGGAAGCTTGTTTCCTTCCCAGTATAAGAATTGGCTTGGTAGTTTAGTTTGCCCTGTTCCCATGATGCACTAGGACAGGGTCAGACTAATTTGCATGTAGCCAGGTTCTGAGCTGGGATGGTGCAGTGAGCTAAAAAACGGTGATGGATCAAGCCCTGATCTGTTGACTGGGTAGGAGTATTCTGCTTAATTCAGAAACTCTGTCCATCACCACCCCCTTTTCTGAATTGTTTTGTCCACCATAAGCGTGGAAGGGTATACTCAGATGTGAGTCCCTTGCTCATTGCACCATCAGGATTCAAGCAAGCCGGGCCGATGACGGCTGTAATGCCAGAAACCGGTCCCCGGAAGCTTGTTTCCTTCCCAGTATAAGAATTGGCTTGGTAGTTTGGTTTGCCCTGTTCCCATGATGCACTGGGACAGGGACAGACTAATTTGCATGTAGCCAGGTTCTGAGCTGGGATGGTGCAGTGAGCTAAAAAGCGGTGATGGATCAAGCCCTGATATGTTGACTGGGTAGGAGTATTCTGCTTAATTCAGAAACTCTGTCCATCACCACCCCCTTTTCTGAATCGTTTTGTCCACCATAAGCGTGGAAGGGTATACTCAGATGTGAGTCCCTTGCTCATTGCACCATCAGGATTCAAGCAAGCCGGGCCGATGACGGCTGTAATACCAGAAACCGGTCCCCGGAAGCTTGTTTCCTTCCCAGTATAAGAATTGGCTTGGTAGTTTGGTTTGCCCTGTTCCCATGATGCACTGGGACAGGGACAGACTAATTTGCATGTAGCCAGGTTCTGAGCTGGGATGGTGCAGTGAGCTAAAAAACGGTGATGGATCAAGCCCTGATCTGTTGACTGGGTAGGAGTATTCTGCTTAATTCAGAAACTCTGTCCATCACCACTCCCTTTTCTGAATCGTTTTGACCACCATAAGCGTGGAAGGGTATACTCAGATGTGAGTCCCTTGCTCATTGCACCATCAGGATTCAAGCAAGCCGGGCCGATGACGGCTATAATGCCAGAAACCGGTCCCCGGAAGCTTGTTTCCTTCCCAGTATAAGAATTGGCTTGGTAGTTTGGTTTGCCCTGTTCCCATGATGCACTGGGACAGGGACAGACTAATTTGCATGTAGCCAGGTTCTGAGCTGGGATGGTGCAGTGAGCTAAAAAACGGTGATGGATCAAGCCCTGATCTGTTGACTGGGTAGGATAATTCTGCTTAATTCAGAAACTCTGTCCATCACCACCCCCTTTTCTGAATTGTTTTGTCCACCATAAGCGTGGAAGGGTATACTCAGATGTGAGTCCCTTGCTCATTGCACCATCAGGATTCAAGCAAGCCGGGCCGATGACGGCTGTAATGCCAGAAACCGGTCCCCGGAAGCTTGTTTCCTTCCCAGTATAAGAATTGGCTTTGTAGTTTGGTTTGCCCTGTTCCCATGATGCACTGGGACAGAGACAGACTAATTTGCATGTAGCCAGGTTCTGAGCTGGGATGGTGCAGTGAGCTAAAAAACAGTGATGGATCAAGCCCTGATCAGTTGACTGAGTAGAAGTATTCTGCTTAATTCAGAAACTCTGTCCATCACTACCCCCTTTTCTGAATCGTTTTGTCCACCATAAGCGTGGAAGGGTATACTCAGATGTGAGTCCCTTGCTCATTGCACCATCAGGATTCAAGCAAGCCGGGCCGATGACGGCTGTAATGCCAGAAACCAGTCCCCGGAAGCTTGTTTCCTTCCCAGTATAAGAATTGGCTTGGTAGTTTGGTTTGCCCTGTTCCCATGATGCACTAGGACAGGGTCAGATTAATTTGCATGTAGCCAGGTTCTGAGCTGGGATGGTGCAGTGAGCTAAAAAACGGTGATGGATCAAGCCCTGATCTGTTGACTGGGTAGGAGTATTCTGCTTAATTCAGAAACTCTGTCCATCACCACCCCCTTTTCTGAATTGTTTTGTCCACCATAAGCGTGGAAGGGTATACTCAGATGTGAGTCCCTTGCTCATTGCACCATCAGGATTTAAGCAAGCCGGGCCGATGACGGCTGTAATGCCAGAAACCGGTCCCCGGAAGCTTGTTTCCTTCCCAGTATAAGAATTGGCTTTGTAGTTTGGTTTGCCCTGTTCCCATGATGCACTGGGACAGAGACAGACTAATTTGCATGTAGCCAGGTTCTGAGCTGGGATGGTGCAGTGAGCTAAAAAACAGTGATGGATCAAGCCCTGATCTGTTGACTGAGTAGAAGTATTCTGCTTAATTCAGAAACTCTGTCCATCACCACCCCCTTTTCTGAATCGTTTTGTCCACCATAAGCGTGGAAGGGTATACTCAGATGTGAGTCCCTTGCTCATTGCACCATCAGGATTCAGGCAAGCCGGGCCGATGACGGCTGTAATGCCAGAAACCAGTCCCCGGAAGCTTGTTTCCTTCCCAGTATAAGAATTGGCTTGGTAGTTTAGTTTGCCCTGTTCCCATGATGCACTAGGACAGAGTCAGACTAATTTGCATGTAGCCAGGTTCTGAGCTGGGATGGTGCAGTGAGCTAAAAAACGGTGATGGATCAAGCCCTGATCTGTTGACTGGGTAGGAGTATTCTGCTTAATTCAGAAACTCTGTCCATCACCACCCCCTTTTCTGAATTGTTTTGTCCACCATAAGCGTGGAAGGGTATACTCAGATGTGAGTCCCTTGCTCATTGCACCATCAGGATTCAAGCAAGCCGGGCCGATGACGGCTGTAATGCCAGAAACCGGTCCCCGGAAGCTTGTTTCCTTCCCAGTATAAGAATTGGCTTGGTAGTTTGGTTTGCCCTGTTCCCATGATGCACTGGGACAGGGACAGACTAATTTGCATGTAGCCAGGTTCTGAGCTGGGATGGTGCAGTGAGCTAAAAAGCGGTGATGGATCAAGCCCTGATATGTTGACTGGGTAGGAGTATTCTGCTTAATTCAGAAACTCTGTCCATCACCACCCCCTTTTCTGAATCGTTTTGTCCACCATAAGCGTGGAAGGGTATACTCAGATGTGAGTCCCTTGCTCATTGCACCATCAGGATTCAAGCAAGCCGGGCCGATGACGGCTGTAATACCAGAAACCGGTCCCCGGAAGCTTGTTTCCTTCCCAGTATAAGAATTGGCTTGGTAGTTTGGTTTGCCCTGTTCCCATGATGCACTGGGACAGGGACAGACTAATTTGCATGTAGCCAGGTTCTGAGCTGGGATGGTGCAGTGAGCTAAAAAACGGTGATGGATCAAGCCCTGATCTGTTGACTGGGTAGGAGTATTCTGCTTAATTCAGAAACTCTGTCCATCACCACTCCCTTTTCTGAATCGTTTTGACCACCATAAGCGTGGAAGGGTATACTCAGATGTGAGTCCCTTGCTCATTGCACCATCAGGATTCAAGCAAGCCGGGCCGATGACGGCTATAATGCCAGAAACCGGTCCCCGGAAGCTTGTTTCCTTCCCAGTATAAGAATTGGCTTGGTAGTTTGGTTTGCCCTGTTCCCATGATGCACTGGGACAGGGACAGACTAATTTGCATGTAGCCAGGTTCTGAGCTGGGATGGTGCAGTGAGCTAAAAAACGGTGATGGATCAAGCCCTGATCTGTTGACTGGGTAGGATAATTCTGCTTAATTCAGAAACTCTGTCCATCACCACCCCCTTTTCTGAATCGTTTTGTCCACCATAAGCGTGGACAGGGTATACTCAGATGTGAGTCCCTTGCTCATTGCACCATCAGGATTCAAGCAAGCTGGGCCGATGACGGCTGTAATACCAGAAACCGGTCCCCGGAAGCTTGTTTCCTTCCCAGTATAAGAATTGGCTTGGTAGTTTGGTTTGCCCTGTTCCCATGATGCACTGGGACAGGGACAGACTAATTTGCATGTAGCCAGGTTCTGAGCAGGGATGGTGCAGTGAGCTAAAAAACGGTGATGGATCATGCCCTGATCTGTTGACTGGGTAGGAGTATTCTGCTTAATTCAGAAACTCTGTCCATCACCACTCCCTTTTCTGAATCGTTTTGTTCACCATAAGCGTGGAAGGGTATACTCAGATGTGAGTCCCTTGCTCATTGCACCATCAGGATTCAAGCAAGCCGGGCCGATGATGGCTGTAATGCCAGAAACCGGTCCCCGGAAGCTTGTTTCCTTCCCAGTATAAGAATTGGCTTGGTAGTTTGGTTTGCCCTGTTCCCATGATGCACTGGGACAGGGACAGACTAATTTGCATGTTGCCAGGTTCTGAGCTGGGATGGTGCAGTGAGCTAAAAAACGGTGATGGATCAAGCCCTGATCTGTTGACTGGGTAGGAGTATTCTGCTTAATTCAGAAACTCTGTCCATCACCACCCCCTTTTCTGAATCGTTTTGTCCACCATAAGCGTGGAAGGGTATACTCAGATGTGAGTCCCTTGCTCATTTCACCATCAGGATTCAAGCAAGCCGGGCCGATGACGGCTGTAATGCCAGAAACCGGTCCCCGGAAGCTTGTTTCCTTCCCAGTGTAAGAATTGGCTTGGTAGTTTAGTTTGCCCTGTTCCCATGATGCACTGGGACAGGGACAGACTAATTTGCATGTAGCCAGGTTCTGAGCTGGGATGGTGCAGTGAGCTAAAAAACGGTGATGGATCAAGCCCTGATCTGTTGACTGGGCAGGAGTATTCTGCTTAATTCAGAAACTCTGTCCATCACCACCCCCTTTTCTGAATCGTTTTGTCCACCATAAGCGTGGAAGGGTATACTCAGATGTGAGTCCCTTGCTCATTGCACCATCAGGATTCAAGCAATCTGGGCCGATGAAGGCTGTAATGCCAGAAACCGGTCCCCGGAAGCTTGTTTCCTTCCCAGTATAAGAATTGGCTTGGTAGTTTGGTTTGCCCTGTTCCCATGATGCACTGGGACAGGGACAGACTAATTTGCATGTAGCCAGGTTCTGAGCTGGGATGGTGCAGTGAGCTAAAAAACGGTGATGGATCAAGCCCTGATCTGTTGACTGGGTAGGAGTATTCTGCTTAATTCAGAAACTCTGTCCATCACCACCCCCTTTTCTGTATCGTTTTGTCCACCATAAGCGTGGAAGGGTATACTCAGATGTGAGTCCCTTGCTCATTGCACCATCAGGATTCAAGCAAGCCAGGCCGATGACGGCTGTAATGCCAGAAACCGGTCCCCGGAAGCTTGTTTCCTTCCCAGTATAAGAATTGGCTTGGTAGCTTGGTTTGCCCTGTTCCCATGATGCACTGGGACAGGGACAGACTAATTTGCATGTAGCCAGGTTCTGAGCTGGGATGGTGCAGTGAGCTAAAAAACGGTGATGGATCAAGCCCTGATCTGTTGACTGGGTAGGAGTATTCTGCTTAATTCAGAAACTCTGTCCATCACCACCCCCTTTTCTGAATCGTTTTGTCCACCATAAGCGTGGAAGGGTATACTCAGATGTGAGTCCCTTGCTCATTGCACCATCAGGATTCAAGCAAGCCGGGCCGATGACGGCTGTAATGCCAGAAACCGGTCCCCGGAAGCTTGTTTCCTTCCCAGTATATGAATTGGCTTGGTAGTTTTGTTTGCCCTGTTCCCATGATGCACTGGGACAGGGACAGACTAATTTGCATGTAGCCAGGTTCTGAGCTGGGATGGTGCAGTGAGCTAAAAAAAAGGTTATGGATCAAGCCCTGATCTGTTGACTGGGTAGGAGTATTCTGCTTAATTCAGAAATTCTGTCCATCACCACCCCCTTTTCTGAATCGTTTTGTCCACCATAAGCGTGGAAGGGTATACTCAGATGTGAGTCCCTTGCTCATTGCACCATCAGGATTCAAGCAAGCCGGGCCGATGACGGCTGTAATGCCAGAAACCGGTCCCCGGAAGCTTGTTTCCTTCCCAGTATAAGAATTGGCTTTGTAGTTTGGTTTGCCCTGTTCCCATGATGCACTGGGACAGAGACAGACTAATTTGCATGTAGCCAGGTTCTGAGCTGGGATGGTGCAGTGAGCTAAAAAACAGTGATGGATCAAGCCCTGATCTGTTGACTGAGTAGAAGTATTCTGCTTAATTCAGAAACTCTGTCCATCACCACCCCCTTTTCTGAATCGTTTTGTCCACCATAAGCGTGGAAGGGTATACTCAGATGTGAGTCCCTTGCTCATTGCACCATCAGGATTCAGGCAAGCCGGGCCGATGACGGCTGTAATGCCAGAAACCAGTCCCCGGAAGCTTGTTTCCTTCCCAGTATAAGAATTGGCTTGGTAGTTTAGTTTGCCCTGTTCCCATGATGCACTAGGACAGGGTCAGACTAATTTGCATGTAGCCAGGTTCTGAGCTGGGATGGTGCAGTGAGCTAAAAAACGGTGATGGATCAAGCCCTGATCTGTTGACTGGGTAGGAGTATTCTGCTTAATTCAGAAACTCTGTCCATCACCACCCCCTTTTCTGAATTGTTTTGTCCACCATAAGCGTGGAAGGGTATACTCAGATGTGAGTCCCTTGCTCATTGCACCATCAGGATTCAAGCAAGCCGGGCCGATGACGGCTGTAATGCCAGAAACCGGTCCCCGGAAGGTTGTTTCCTTCCCAGTATAAGAATTGGCTTGGTAGTTTGGTTTGCCCTGTTCCCATGATGCACTGGGACAGGGACAGACTAATTTGCATGTAGCCAGGTTCTGAGCTGGGATGGTGCAGTGAGCTAAAAAGCGGTGATGGATCAAGCCCTGATATGTTGACTGGGTAGGAGTATTCTGCTTAATTCAGAAACTCTGTCCATCACCACCCCCTTTTCTGAATCGTTTTGTCCACCATAAGCGTGGAAGGGTATACTCAGATGTGAGTCCCTTGCTCATTGCACCATCAGGATTCAAGCAAGCCGGGCCGATGACGGCTGTAATACCAGAAACCGGTCCCCGGAAGCTTGTTTCCTTCCCAGTATAAGAATTGGCTTGGTAGTTTGGTTTGCCCTGTTCCCATGATGCACTGGGACAGGGACAGACTAATTTGCATGTAGCCAGGTTCTGAGCTGGGATGGTGCAGTGAGCTAAAAAACGGTGATGGATCAAGCCCTGATCTGTTGACTGGGTAGGAGTATTCTGCTTAATTCAGAAACTCTGTCCATCACCACTCCCTTTTCTGAATCGTTTTGACCACCATAAGCGTGGAAGGGTATACTCAGATGTGAGTCCCTTGCTCATTGCACCATCAGGATTCAAGCAAGCCGGGCCGATGACGGCTATAATGCCAGAAACCGGTCCCCGGAAGCTTGTTTCCTTCCCAGTATAAGAATTGGCTTGGTAGTTTGGTTTGCCCTGTTCCCATGATGCACTGGGACAGGGACAGACTAATTTGCATGTAGCCAGGTTCTGAGCTGGGATGGTGCAGTGAGCTAAAAAACGGTGATGGATCAAGCCCTGATCTGTTGACTGGGTAGGATAATTCTGCTTAATTCAGAAACTCTGTCCATCACCACCCCCTTTTCTGAATCGTTTTGTCCACCATAAGCGTGGACAGGGTATACTCAGATGTGAGTCCCTTGCTCATTGCACCATCAGGATTCAAGCAAGCCGGGCCGATGACGGCTGTAATACCAGAAACCGGTCCCCGGAAGCTTGTTTCCTTCCCAGTATAAGAATTGGCTTGGTAGTTTGGTTTGCCCTGTTCCCATGATGCACTGGGACAGGGACAGACTAATTTGCATGTAGCCAGGTTCTGAGCAGGGATGGTGCAGTGAGCTAAAAAACGGTGATGGATCATGCCCTGATCTGTTGACTGGGTAGGAGTATTCTGCTTAATTCAGAAACTCTGTCCATCACCACTCCCTTTTCTGAATCGTTTTGTTCACCATAAGCGTGGAAGGGTATACTCAGATGTGAGTCCCTTGCTCATTGCACCATCAGGATTCAAGCAAGCCGGGCCGATGATGGCTGTAATGCCAGAAACCGGTCCCCGGAAGCTTGTTTCCTTCCCAGTATAAGAATTGGCTTGGTAGTTTGGTTTGCCCTGTTCCCATGATGCACTGGGACAGGGACAGACTAATTTGCATGTTGCCAGGTTCTGAGCTGGGATGGTGCAGTGAGCTAAAAAACGGTGATGGATCAAGCCCTGATCTGTTGACTGGGTAGGAGTATTCTGCTTAATTCAGAAACTCTGTCCATCACCACCCCCTTTTCTGAATCGTTTTGTCCACCATAAGCGTGGAAGGGTATACTCAGATGTGCGTCCCTTGCTCATTTCACCATCAGGATTCAAGCAAGCCGGGCCGATGACGGCTGTAATGCCAGAAACCGGTCCCCGGAAGCTTGTTTCCTTCCCAGTGTAAGAATTGGCTTGGTAGTTTAGTTTGCCCTGTTCCCATGATGCACTGGTACAGGGACAGACTAATTTGCATGTAGCCAGGTTCTGAGCTGGAATGGTGCAGTGAGCTAAAAAACAGTGATGGATCAAGCCCTGATCTGTAGACTGGGTAGGAGTATTCTGCTTAATTCAGAAACTCTGTCCATCACCACTCCCTTTTCTGAATCGTTTTGTCCACCATAAGCGGGGAAGGGTATACTCAGATGTGAGTCCCTTGCTCATTGCACCATCAGGATTCAAGCAAGCCGGGCCGATGACGGCTGTAATGCCAGAAACCGGTCCCCGGAAGCTTGTTTCCTTCCCAGTATATGAATTGGCTTGGTAGTTTGGTTTGCCCTGTTCCCATGATGCACTGGGACAGGGACAGACTAATTTGCATGTAGCCAGGTTCTGAGCTGGGATGGTGCAGTGAGCTAAAAAACGGTGATGGATCAAGCCCTGATCTGTTGACTGGGTAGGAGTATTCTGCCTAATTCAGAAGCTCTGTCCATCACCACCCCCTTTTCTGAATCGTTTTGACCACCATAAGCGTGGAAGGGTATACTCAGATGTGAGTCCCTTGCTCATTGCACCATCAGGATTCAAGCAAGCCGGGCAGATGACGGATATAATGCCAGAAACCGGTCCCCAGAAGCTTGTTTCCTTCCCAGTATAAGAATTGCCTTGGTAGTTTGGTTTGCCCTGTTCCCATGATGCACTGGGACCGGGACAGACTAATTTGCATGTAGCCAGGTTCTGAGCTGGGATGGTGCAGTGAGCTAAAAAACGGTGATGGATCAAGCCCTGATCTGTTGACTGGGTAGGAGTATTCTGCTTAATTCAGAAACTCTGTCCATCACCACCCCCTTTTCTGTATTGTTTTGTCCACCATAAGCGTGGAAGGGTATACTCAGATGTGAGTCCCTTGCTCATTGCACCATCAGGATTCAAGCAAGCCAGGCCGATGACGGCTGTAATGCCAGAAACCGGTCCCCGGAAGCTTGTTTCCTTCCCAGTATAAGAATTGGCTTGGTAGTTTGGTTTGCCCTGTTCCCATGATGCACTGGGACAGGGACAGACTAATTTGCATGTACCAGGTTCTGAGCTGGGATGGTGCAGTGAGCTAAAAAACGGTGATGGATCAAGCCCTGATCTGTTGACTGGGTAGGAGTATTCTGCTTAATTCAGAAACTCTGTCCATCACCACCCCCTTTTCTGAATCGTTTTGTCCACCATAAGCGTGGAAGGGTATACTCAGATGTGAGTCCCTTGCTCATTGCACCATCAGGATTCAAGCAAGCCGGGCCGATGACGGCTGTAATGCCAGAAACCGGTCCCCGGAAGCTTGTTTCCTTCCCAGTATAAGAATTGGCTTGGTAGTTTTGTTTGCCCTGTTCCCATGATGCACTGGGACAGGGACAGACTAATTTGCATGTAGCCAGGTTCTGAGCTGGGATGGTGCAGTGAGCTAAAAAAAACGGTGATGGATCAAGCCCTGATCTGTTGACTGGGTAGGAGTATTCTGCTTAATTCAGAAACTCTGTCCATCACCACCCCCTTTTCTGAATCGTTTTGTCCACCATAAGCGTGGAAGGATATACTCAGATGTGAGTCCCTTGCTCATTGCACCATCAGGATTCAAGCAAGCCGGGCCGATGACGGCTGTAATGCCAGAAACCGGTCCCCGGAAGCTTGTTTCCTTCCCAGTATAAGAATTGGCTTGGTAGTTTGGTTTGCCCTGTTCCCATGATGCACTGGGACAGGGACAGACTAATTTGCATGTAGCCAGGTTCTGAGCTGGGATGGTGCAGTGAGCTAAAAAACGGTGATGGATCAAGCCCTGATCTGTTGACTGGGTAGGAGTATTCTGCTTAATTCAGAAACTCTTTCCATCACCACCCCCTTTTCTGAATCGTTTTGTCCACCATAAGCGTGGAAGGGTATACTCAGATGTGAGTCCCTTGCTCATTGCACCATCAGGATTGAAGCAAGCCGGGCCGATGACGGCTGTAATGCCAGAAACCGGTCCCCGGAAGCTTGTTTCCTTCCCAGTATAAGAATTGGCTTGGTAGTTTTGTTTGCCCTGTTCCCATGATGCACTGGGACAGGGACAGACTAATTTGCATGTAGCCAGGTTCTGAGCTGGGATGGTGCAGTGAGCTAAAAAACGGTGATGGATCAAGCCCTGATCTGTTGACTGGGTAGGAGTATTCTGCTTAATTCAGAAACTCTGTCCATCACCACCCCCTTTTCTGAATCGTTTTGTCCACCATAAGCGTGGAAGGATATACTCAGATGTGAGTCCCTTGCTCATTGCACCATCAGGATTCAAGCAAGCCGGCCCGATGATGGCTGTAATGCCAGAAACTGGTCCCCGGAAGCTTGTTTCCTTCCCAGTATAAGAATTGGCTTGGTAGTTTGGTTTGCCCTGTTCCCATGATGCACTGGGACAGGGACAGACTAATTTGCATGTAGCCAGGTTCTGAGCTGGGATGGTGCAGTGAGCTAAAAAACGGTGATGGATCAAGCCCTGATCTGTTGACTGGGTAGGAGTATTCTGCTTAATTCAGAAACTCTGTCCATCACCACCCCCTTTTCTGAATCGTTTTGTCCACCATAAGCGTGGAAGGGTATACTCAGATGTGAGTCCCTTTCTCATTGCACCATCAGGATTCAAGCAAGCCGGGCCGATGACGGCTGTAATGCCAGAAACCGGTCCCCGGAAGCTTGTTTCCTTCCCAGTATAAGAATTGGCTTGGTAGTTTGGTTTGCCCTGTTCCCATGATGCACTGGGACAGGGACAGACTAATTTGCATGTAGCCAGGTTCTGAGCTGGGATGGTGCAGTGAGCTAAAAAGCGGTGATGGATCAAGCCCTGATATGTTGACTGGGTAGGAGTATTCTGCTTAATTCAGAAACTCTGTCCATCACCACCCCCTTTTCTGAATCGTTTTGTCCACCATAAGCGTGGAAGGGTATACGCAGATGTGAGTCCCTTGCTCATTGCACCATCAGGATTCAAGCAAGCCGGGCCGATGACGGCTGTAATGCCAGAAACCGGTCCCCGGAAGCTTGTTACCTTCCCAGTATAAGAATTGGCTTGGTAGTTTGGTTTGCCCTGTTCCCATGATGCACTGGGACAGGGACAGACTAATTTGCATGTAGCCAGGTTCTGAGCTGGGATGGTGCAGTGAGCTAAAAAACGGTGATGGATCAAGCCCTGATCTGTTGACTGGGTAGGAGTATTCTGCTTAATTCAGAAACTCTGTCCATCACCACCCCCTTTTCTGAATCATTTTGTCCACCATAAACGTGGAAGGATATACTCAGATGTGAGTCCCTTGCTCATTGCACCATCAGGATTCAAGCAAGCCGGGCCAATGACGGCTGTAATGCCAGAAACCGGTCCCCGGAAGCTTGTTTCCTTCCCAGTATAAGAATTGGCTTGGTAGTTTGGTTTGCCCTGTTCCCATGATGCACTGGGACAGAGACAGACTAATTTGCATGTAGCCAGGTTCTGAGCTGGGATGGTGCAGTGAGCTAAAAAACAGTGATGGATCAAGCCCTGATCTGTTGACTGAGTAGAAGTATTCTGCTTAATTCAGAAACTCTGTCCATCACCACCCCCTTTTCTGAATTGTTTTGTCCACCATAAGCGTGGAAGGGTATACTCAGATGTGAGTCCCTTGCTCATTGCACCATCAGGATTCAAGCAAGCCGGGCCGATGACGGCTGTAATGCCAGAAACCAGTCCCCGGAAGCTTGTTTCCTTCCCAGTATAAGAATTGGCTTGGTAGTTTGGTTTGCCCTGTTCCCATGATGCACTAGGACAGGGTCAGACTAATTTGCATGTAGCCAGGTTCTGAGCTGGGATGGTGCAGTGAGCTAAAAAACGGTGATGGATCAAGCCCTGATCTTTTGACTGGGTAGGAGTATTCTGCTTAATTCAGAAACTCTGTCAATCACCACCCCCTTTTCTGAATTGTTTTGTCCACCATAAGCGTGGAAGGGTATACTCAGATGTGAGTCCCTTGCTCATTGCACCATCAGGATTCAAGCAAGCCGGGCCGATGACGGCTGTAATGCCAGAAACCGGTCCCCGGAAGCTTGTTCCCTTCCCAGTATAAGAATTGGCTTGGTAGTTTGGTTTGCCCTGTTCCCATGATACACTGGGACAGAGACAGACTAATTTGCATGTAGCCAGGTTCTGAGCTGGGATGGTGCAGTGAGCTAAAAAACAGTGATGGATCAAGCCCTGATCTGTTGACTGAGTAGAAGTATTCTGCTTAATTCAGAAACTCTGTCCATCACCACCCCCTTTTCTGAATCGTTTTGTCCACCATAAGCGTGGAAGGGTATACTCAGATGTGAGTCCCTTGCTCATTGCACCATCAGGATTCAAGCAAGCCGGGCCGATGACGGCTGTAATGCCAGAAACCAGTCCCCGGAAGCTTGTTTCCTTCCCAGTATAAGAATTGGCTTGGTAGTTTGGTTTGCCCTGTTCCCATGATGCACTAGGACAGGGTCAGACTAATTTGCATGTAGCCAGGTTCTGAGCTGGGATGGAGCTGTGAGCTAAAAAACGGTGATGGATCAAGCCCTGATCTGTTGACTGGGTAGGAGTATTCTGCTTAATTCAGAAACTCTGTCCATCACCACCCCCTTTTCTGAATGTTTTTGTCCACCATAAGCGTGGAAGGGTATACTCAGATGTGAGTCCCTTGCTCATTGCACCATCAGGATTCAAGCAAGCCGGGCCGATGACGGCTGTAATACCAGAAACCGGTCCCCGGAAGCTTGTTTCCTTCCCAGTATAAGAATTGGCTTGGTAGTTTGGTTTGCCCTGTTCCCATGATGCACTGGGACATGGACAGACTAATTTGCATGTAGCCAGGTTCTGAGCTGGGATGGTGCAGTGAGCTAAAAAACGGTGATGGATCAAGCCCTGATCTGTTGACTGGGTAGGAGTATTCTGCTTAATTCAGAAACTCTGTCCATCACCACTCCGTTTTGTGAATCGTTTTGACCACCATAAGCGTGGAAGGGTATACTCAGATGTGAGTCCCTTGCTCATTGCACCATCAGGATTCAAGCAAGCCGGGCCGATGACGGCTATAATACCAGAAACCGGTCCCCGGAAGCTTGTTTCCTTCCCAGTATAAGAATTGGCTTGGTAGTTTGGTTTGCCCTGTTCCCATGATGCACTGGGACAGGGACAGACTAATATGCATGTAGCCAGGTTCTGAGCTGGGATGGTGCAGTGAGCTAAAAAACGGTGATGGATCAAGCCCTGATCTGTTGACTGGGTAGGAGTATTCTGCTTAATTCAGAAACTCTGTCCATCACCACCCCCTTTTCTGAATCGTTTTATCCACCATAAGCGTGGAAGGGTATACTCAGATGTGAGTCCCTTGCTCATTTCACCATCAGGATTCAAGCAAGCCGGGCCGATGACGGCTGTAATGCCAGAAACCGGTCCCCGGAAGCTTGTTTCCTTCCCAGTATAAGAATTGGCTTGGTAGTTTAGTTTGCCCTGTTCCCATGATGCACTGGGACAGGGACAGACTAATTTGCATGTAGCCAGGTTCTGAGCTGGGATGGTGCAGTGAGCTAAAAAACGGTGATGGATCAAGCCCTGATCTGTTGACTGGGTAGGAGTATTCTGCTTAATTCAGAAACTCTGTCCATCACCACCCCCTTTTCTGAATCGTTTTGTCCACCATAAGCGTGGAAGGGTATACTCAGATGTGAGTCCCTTGCTCATTGCACCATCAGGATTCAAGCAATCTGGGCCGATGAAGGCTGTAATGCCAGAAACCGGTCCCCGGAAGCTTGTTTCCTTCCCAGTATAAGAATTGGCTTGGTAGTTTGGTTTGCCCTGTTCCCATGATGCACTGGGAGAGGGACAGACTAATTTGCATGTAGCCAGGTTCTGAGCTGGGATGGTGCAGTGAGCTAAAAAACGGTGATGGATCAAGCCCTGATCTGTTGACTGGGTAGGAGTATTCTGCTTAATTCAGAAACTCTGTCCATCACCACCCCCTTTTCTGTATCGTTTTGTCCACCTTAAGCGTGGAAGGGTATACTCAGATGTGAGTCCCTTGCTCATTGCACCATCAGGATTCAAGCAAGCCAGGCCGATGACGGCTGTAATGCCAGAAACCGGTCCCCGGAAGCTTGTTTCCTTCCCAGTATAAGAATTGGCTTGGTAGTTTGGTTTGCCCTGTTCCCATGATGCACTGGGACAGGGACAGACTAATTTGCATGTAGCCAGGTTCTGAGCTGGGATGGTGCAGTGAGCTAAAAAACGGTGATGGATCAAGCCCTGATCTGTTGACTGGGTAGGAGTATTCTGCTTAATTCAGAAACTCTGTCCATCACCACCCCCTTTTCTGAATCGTTTTGTCCACCATAAGCGTGGAAGGGTATACTCAGATGTGAGTCCCTTGCTCATTGCACCATCAGGATTCAAGAAAGCCGGGCCGATGACGGCTGTAATGCCAGAAACCGGTCCCCGGAAGCTTGTTTCCTTCCCAGTATATGAATTGGCTTGGTAGTTTTGTTTGCCCTGTTCCCATGATGCACTGGGACAGGGACAGACTAATTTGCATGTAGCCAGGTTCTGAGCTGGGATGGTGCAGTGAGCTAAAAAACGGTTATGGATCAAGCCCTGATCTGTTGACTGGGTAGGAGTATTCTGCTTAATTCAGAAATTCTGTCCATCACCACCCCCTTTTCTGAATCGTTTTGTCCACCATAAGCGTGGAAGGATATACTCAGATGTGAGTCCCTTGCTCATTGCACCATCAGGATTCAAGCAAGCCGGGCCGATGACGGCTGTAATGCCAGAAACCGGTCCCCGGAAGCTTGTTTCCTTCCCAGTATAAGAATTGGCTTAGTAGTTTGGTTTGCCCTGTTCCCATGATGCACTGGTACAGGGACAGACTAATTTGCATGTAGCCAGGTTCTGAGCTGGAATGGTGCAGTGAGCTAAAAAACAGTGATGGATCAAGCCCTGATCTGTAGACTGGGTAGGAGTATTCTGCTTAATTCAGAAACTCTGTCCATCACCACCCCCTTTTCTGAATCGTTTTGTCCACCATAAGCGTGGAAGGGTATACTCAGATGTGAGTCCCTTGCTCATTGCACCATCAGGATTCAAGCAAGCCGGGTCGATGACGGCTGTAATGCCAGAAACCAGTCCCCGGAAGCTTGTTTCCTTCCCAGTATAAGAATTGGCTTGGTAGTTTGGTTTGCCCTGTTCCCATGATGCACTGGGACAGGGACAGACTAATTTGCATGTAGCCAGGTTCTGAGCTGGGATGGTGCAGTGAGCTAAAAAACGGTGATGGATCAACCCCTGATCTCTTGACTGGGTAGGAGTATTCTGCTCAATTCAGAAACTCTGTCCATCACCACCCCCTTTTCTGAATCGTTTTGTCCACCATAAGCGTGGAAGGGTATACTCAGATGTGAGTCCCTTGCTCATTGCACCATCAGGATTCAAGCAAGCCGGGCCGATGACGGCTGTAATGCCAGAAACCGGTCCCCGGAAGCTTGTTTCCTTCCCAGTATAAGAATTGGCTTGGTAGTTTGGTTTGCCCTGTTCCCATGATGCACTGGGACAGGGACAGACTAATTTGCATGTAGCCAGGTTCTGAGCTGGGATGGTGCAGTGAGCTAAAAAACGGTGATGGATCAAGCCCTGATCTGTTGACTGGGTAGGAGTATTCTGCTTAATTCAGAAGCTCTGTCCATCACCACCCCCTTTTCTGAATCGTTTTGTCCACCATAAGCGTGGAAGGGTATACTCAGATGTGAGTCCCTTGCTCATTGCACCATCAGGATTCAAGCAAGCCGGGCCGATGACGGCTGTAATGCCAGAAACCGGTCCCCGGAAGCTTGTTTCCTTCCCAGTATAAGAATTGGCTTGGTAGTTTGGTTTGCCCTGTTCCCATGATGCACTGGGACAGGGACAGACTAATTTGCATGTAGCCAGGTTCTGAGCTGGGATGGTGCAGTGAGCTAAAAAACGGTGATGGATCAAGCCCTGATCTGTTGACTGGGTAGGAGTATTCTGCTTAATTCAGAAACTCTTTCCATCACCACCCCCTTTTCTGAATCGTTTTGTCCACCATAAGCGTGGAAGGGTATACTCAGATGTGAGTCCCTTGCTCATTGCACCATCAGGATTGAAGCAAGCCGGGCCGATGACGGCTGTAATGCCAGAAACCGGTCCCCGGAAGCTTGTTTCCTTCCCAGTATAAGAATTGGCTTGGTAGTTTTGTTTGCCCTGTTCCCATGATGCACTGGGACAGGGACAGACTAATTTGCATGTAGCCAGGTTCTGAGCTGGGATGGTGCAGTGAGCTAAAAAACGGTGATGGATCAAGCCCTGATCTGTTGACTGGGTAGGAGTATTCTGCTTAATTCAGAAACTCTGTCCATCACCACCCCCTTTTCTGAATCGTTTTGTCCACCATAAGCGTGGAAGGATATACTCAGATGTGAGTCCCTTGCTCATTGCACCATCAGGATTCAAGCAAGCCGGGCCGATGACGGCTGTAATGCCAGAAACCGGTCCACGGAAGCTTGTTTCCTTCCCAGTATAAGAATTGGCTTGGTAGTTTGGTTTGCCCTGTTCCCATGATGCACTGGGACAGGGACAGACTAATTTGCATGTAGCCAGGTTCTGAGCTGGGATGGTGCAGTGAGCTAAAAAACGGTGATGGATCAAGCCCTGATCTGTTGACTGGGTAGGAGTATTCTGCCTAATTCAGAAACTCTGTCCATCACCACCCCCTTTTCTGAATCGTTTTGTCCACCATAAGCGTGGAAGGGTATACTCAGATGTGAGTCCCTTTCTCATTGCACCATCAGGATTCAAGCAAGCCGGGCCGATGACGGCTGTAATGCCAGAAACCGGTCCCCGGAAGCTTGTTTCCTTCCCAGTATAAGAATTGGCTTGGTAGTTTGGTTTGCCCTGTTCCCATGATGCACTGGGACAGGGACAGACTAATTTGCATGTAGCCAGGTTCTGAGCTGGGATGGTGCAGTGAGCTAAAAAGCGGTGATGGATCAAGCCCTGATATGTTGACTGGGTAGGAGTATTCTGCTTAATTCAGAAACTCTGTCCATCACCACCCCCTTTTCTGAATCGTTTTGTCCACCATAAGCGTGGAAGGGTATACGCAGATGTGAGTCCCTTGCTCATTGCACCATCAGGATTCAAGCAAGCCGGGCCGATGACGGCTGTAATGCCAGAAACCGGTCCCCGGAAGCTTGTTACCTTCCCAGTATAAGAATTGGCTTGGTAGTTTGGTTTGCCCTGTTCCCATGATGCACTAGGACAGGGTCAGACTAATTTGCATGTAGCCAGGTTCTGAGCTGGGATGGTGCAGTGAGCTAAAAAACGGTGATGGATCAAGCCCTGATCTGTTGACTGGGTAGGAGTATTCTGCTTAATTCAGAAACTCTGTCAATCACCACCCCCTTTTCTGAATTGTTTTGTCCACCATAAGCGTGGAAGGGTATACTCAGATGTGAGTCCCTTGCTCATTGCACCATCAGGATTCAAGCAAGCCGGGCCGATGACGGCTGTAATGCCAGAAACCGGTCCCCGGAAGCTTGTTCCCTTCCTAGTATAAGAATTGGCTTGGTAGTTTGGTTTGCCCTGTTCCCATGATACACTGGGACAGAGACAGACTAATTTGCATGTAGCCAGGTTCTGAGCTGGGATGGTGCAGTGAGCTAAAAAACAGTGATGGATCAAGCCCTGATCTGTTGACTGAGTAGAAGTATTCTGCTTAATTCAGAAACTCTGTCCATCACCACCCCCTTTTCTGAATCGTTTTGTCCACCATAAGCGTGGAAGGGTATACTCAGATGTGAGTCCCTTGCTCATTGCACCATCAGGATTCAAGCAAGCCGGGCCGATGACGGCTGTAATGCCAGAAACCAGTCCCCGGAAGCTTGTTTCCTTCCCAGTATAAGAATTGGCTTGGTAGTTTGGTTTGCCCTGTTCCCATGATGCACTAGGACAGGGTCAGACTAATTTGCATGTAGCCAGGTTCTGAGCTGGGATGGAGCTGTGAGCTAAAAAACGGTGATGGATCAAGCCCTGATCTGTTGACTGGGTAGGAGTATTCTGCTTAATTCAGAAACTCTGTCCATCACCACCCCCTTTTCTGAATGTTTTTGTCCACCATAAGCGTGGAAGGGTATACTCAGATGTGAGTCCCTTGCTCATTGCACCATCAGGATTCAAGCAAGCCGGGCCGATGACGGCTGTAATGCCAGAAACCGGTCCCCGGAAGCTTGTTTCCTTCCCAGTATAAGAATTGGCTTGGTAGTTTGGTTTGCCCTGTTCCCATGATGCACTGGGACAGGGACAGACTAATTTGCATGTAGCCAGGTTCTGAGCTGGGATGGTGCAGTGAGCTAAAAAGCGGTGATGGATCAAGCCCTGATATGTTGACTGGGTAGGAGTATTCTGCTTAATTCAGAAACTCTGTCCATCACCACCCCCTTTTCTGAATCGTTTTGTCCACCATAAGCGTGGAAGGGTATACTCAGATGTGAGTCCCTTGCTCATTGCACCATCAGGATTCAAGCAAGCCGGGCCGATGACGGCTGTAATACCAGAAACCGGTCCCCGGAAGCTTGTTTCCTTCCCAGTATAAGAATTGGCTTGGTAGTTTGGTTTGCCCTGTTCCCATGATGCACTGGGACATGGACAGACTAATTTGCATGTAGCCAGGTTCTGAGCTGGGATGGTGCAGTGAGCTAAAAAACGGTGATGGATCAAGCCCTGATCTGTTGACTGGGTAGGAGTATTCTGCTTAATTCAGAAACTCTGTCCATCACCACTCCGTTTTCTGAATCGTTTTGACCACCATAAGCGTGGAAGGGTATACTCAGATGTGAGTCCCTTGCTCATTGCACCATCAGGATTCAAGCAAGCCGGGCCGATGACGGCTATAATACCAGAAACCGGTCCCCGGAAGCTTGTTTCCTTCCCAGTATAAGAATTGGCTTGGTAGTTTGGTTTGCCCTGTTCCCATGATGCACTGGGACAGGGACAGACTAATTTGCATGTAGCCAGGTTCTGAGCTGGGATGGTGCAGTGAGCTAAAAAACGGTGATGGATCAAGCCCTGATCTGTTGACTGGGTAGGAGTATTCTGCTTAATTCAGAAACTCTGTCCATCACCACTCCCTTTTCTGAATCGTTTTGTTCACCATAAGCGTGGAAGGGTATACTCAGATGTGAGTCCCTTGCTCATTGCACCATCAGGATTCAAGCAAGCCGGCCGATGACGGCTGTAATGCCAGAAACCGGTCCCCGGAAGCTTGTTTCCTTCCCAGTATAAGAATTGGCTTGGTAGTTTGGTTTGCCCTGTTCCGATGATGCACTGGGACAGGGACAGACTAATTTGCATGTAGCCAGGTTCTGAGCTGGGATGGTGCAGTGAGCTAAAAAACGGTGATGGATCAAGCCCTGATCTGTTGACTGGGTAGGAGTATTCTGCTTAATTCAGAAACTCTGTCCATCACCACCCCCTTTTCTGAATCGTTTTGTCCACCATAAGCGTGGAAGGGTATACTCAGATGTGAGTCCCTTGCTCATTTCACCATCAGGATTCAAGCAAGCCGGGCCGATGACGGCTGTAATGCCAGAAACCGGTCCCCGGAAGCTTGTTTCCTTCCCAGTATAAGAATTGGCTTGGTAGTTTAGTTTGCCCTGTTCCCATGATGCACTGGGACAGGGACAGACTAATTTGCATGTAGCCAGGTTCTGAGCTGGGATGGTGCAGTGAGCTAAAAAACGGTGATGGATCAAGCCCTGATCTGTTGACTGGGTAGGAGTATTCTGCTTAATTCAGAAACTCTGTCCATCACCACCCCCTTTTCTGAATCGTTTTGTCCACCATAAGCGTGGAAGGGTATACTCAGATGTGAGTCCCTTGCTCATTGCACCATCAGGATTCAAGCAATCTGGGCCGATGACGGCTGTAATGCCAGAAACCGGTCCCCGGAAGCTTGTTTCCTTCCCAGTATAAGAATTGGCTTGGTAGTTTGGTTTGCCCTGTTCCCATGATGCACTGGGAGAGGGACAGACTAATTTGCATGTAGCCAGGTTCTGAGCTGGGATGGTGCAGTGAGCTAAAAAACGGTGATGGATCAAGCCCTGATCTGTTGACTGGGTAGGAGTATTCTGCTTAATTCAGAAACTCTGTCCATCACCACCCCCTTTTCTGTATCGTTTTGTCCACCTTAAGCGTGGAAGGGTATACTCAGATGTGAGTCCCTTGCTCATTGCACCATCAGGATTCAAGCAAGCCGGGCCGATGACGGCTGTAATGCCAGAAACCGGTCCCCGGAAGCTTGTTTCCTTCCCAGTATAAGAATTGGCTTGGTAGTTTGGTTTGCCCTGTTCCCATGATGCACTGGGACAGGGACAGACTAATTTGCATGTAGCCAGGTTCTGAGCTGGGATGGTGCAGTGAGCTAAAAAGCGGTGATGGATCAAGCCCTGATATGTTGACTGGGTAGGAGTATTCTGCTTAATTCAGAAACTCTGTCCATCACCACCCCCTTTTCTGAATCGTTTTGTCCACCATAAGCGTGGAAGGGTATACTCAGATGTGAGTCCCTTGCTCATTGCACCATCAGGATTCAAGCAAGCCGGGCCGATGACGGCTGTAATACCAGAAACCGGTCCCCGGAAGCTTGTTTCCTTCCCAGTATAAGAATTGGCTTGGTAGTTTGGTTTGCCCTGTTCCCATGATGCACTGGGACAGGGACAGACTAATTTGCATGTAGCCAGGTTCTGAGCTGGGATGGTGCAGTGAGCTAAAAAACGGTGATGGATCAAGCCCTGATCTGTTGACTGGGTAGGAGTATTCTGCTTAATTCAGAAACTCTGTCCATCACCACTCCCTTTTCTGAATCGTTTTGACCACCATAAGCGTGGAAGGGTATACTCAGATGTGAGTCCCTTGCTCATTGCACCATCAGGATTCAAGCAAGCCGGGCCGATGACGGCTATAATGCCAGAAACCGGTCCCCGGAAGCTTGTTTCCTTCCCAGTATAAGAATTGGCTTGGTAGTTTGGTTTGCCCTGTTCCCATGATGCACTGGGACAGGGACAGACTAATTTGCATGTAGCCAGGTTCTGAGCTGGGATGGTGCAGTGAGCTAAAAAACGGTGATGGATCAAGCCCTGATCTGTTGACTGGGTAGGATAATTCTGCTTAATTCAGAAACTCTGTCCATCACCACCCCCTTTTCTGAATTGTTTTGTCCACCATAAGCGTGGAAGGGTATACTCAGATGTGAGTCCCTTGCTCATTGCACCATCAGGATTCAAGCAAGCCGGGCCGATGACGGCTGTAATGCCAGAAACCGGTCCCCGGAAGCTTGTTTCCTTCCCAGTATAAGAATTGGCTTTGTAGTTTGGTTTGCCCTGTTCCCATGATGCACTGGGACAGAGACAGACTAATTTGCATGTAGCCAGGTTCTGAGCTGGGATGGTGCAGTGAGCTAAAAAACAGTGATGGATCAAGCCCTGATCTGTTGACTGAGTAGAAGTATTCTGCTTAATTCAGAAACTCTGTCCATCACTACCCCCTTTTCTGAATCGTTTTGTCCACCATAAGCGTGGAAGGGTATACTCAGATGTGAGTCCCTTGCTCATTGCACCATCAGGATTCAAGCAAGCCGGGCCGATGACGGCTGTAATGCCAGAAACCAGTCCCCGGAAGCTTGTTTCCTTCCCAGTATAAGAATTGGCTTGGTAGTTTGGTTTGCCCTGTTCCCATGATGCACTAGGACAGGGTCAGATTAATTTGCATGTAGCCAGGTTCTGAGCTGGGATGGTGCAGTGAGCTAAAAAACGGTGATGGATCAAGCCCTGATCTGTTGACTGGGTAGGAGTATTCTGCTTAATTCAGAAACTCTGTCCATCACCACCCCCTTTTCTGAATTGTTTTGTCCACCATAAGCGTGGAAGGGTATACTCAGATGTGAGTCCCTTGCTCATTGCACCATCAGGATTCAAGCAAGCCGGGCCGATGACGGCTGTAATGCCAGAAACCGGTCCCCGGAAGCTTGTTTCCTTCCCAGTATAAGAATTGGCTTTGTAGTTTGGTTTGCCCTGTTCCCATGATGCACTGGGACAGAGACAGACTAATTTGCATGTAGCCAGGTTCTGAGCTGGGATGGTGCAGTGAGCTAAAAAACAGTGATGGATCAAGCCCTGATCTGTTGACTGAGTAGAAGTATTCTGCTTAATTCAGAAACTCTGTCCATCACCACCCCCTTTTCTGAATCGTTTTGTCCACCATAAGCGTGGAAGGGTATACTCAGATGTGAGTCCCTTGCTCATTGCACCATCAGGATTCAGGCAAGCCGGGCCGATGACGGCTGTAATGCCAGAAACCAGTCCCCGGAAGCTTGTTTCCTTCCCAGTATAAGAATTGGCTTGGTAGTTTAGTTTGCCCTGTTCCCATGATGCACTAGGACAGGGTCAGACTAATTTGCATGTAGCCAGGTTCTGAGCTGGGATGGTGCAGTGAGCTAAAAAACGGTGATGGATCAAGCCCTGATCTGTTGACTGGGTAGGAGTATTCTGCTTAATTCAGAAACTCTGTCCATCACCACCCCCTTTTCTGAATTGTTTTGTCCACCATAAGCGTGGAAGGGTATACTCAGATGTGAGTCCCTTGCTCATTGCACCATCAGGATTCAAGCAAGCCGGGCCGATGACGGCTGTAATGCCAGAAACCGGTCCCCGGAAGCTTGTTTCCTTCCCAGTATAAGAATTGGCTTGGTAGTTTGGTTTGCCCTGTTCCCATGATGCACTGGGACAGGGACAGACTAATTTGCATGTAGCCAGGTTCTGAGCTGGGATGGTGCAGTGAGCTAAAAAGCGGTGATGGATCAAGCCCTGATATGTTGACTGGGTAGGAGTATTCTGCTTAATTCAGAAACTCTGTCCATCACCACCCCCTTTTCTGAATCGTTTTGTCCACCATAAGCGTGGAAGGGTATACTCAGATGTGAGTCCCTTGCTCATTGCACCATCAGGATTCAAGCAAGCCGGGCCGATGACGGCTGTAATACCAGAAACCGGTCCCCGGAAGCTTGTTTCCTTCCCAGTATAAGAATTGGCTTGGTAGTTTGGTTTGCCCTGTTCCCATGATGCACTGGGACAGGGACAGACTAATTTGCATGTAGCCAGGTTCTGAGCTGGGATGGTGCAGTGAGCTAAAAAACGGTGATGGATCAAGCCCTGATCTGTTGACTGGGTAGGAGTATTCTGCTTAATTCAGAAACTCTGTCCATCACCACTCCCTTTTCTGAATCGTTTTGACCACCATAAGCGTGGAAGGGTATACTCAGATGTGAGTCCCTTGCTCATTGCACCATCAGGATTCAAGCAAGCCGGGCCGATGACGGCTATAATGCCAGAAACCGGTCCCCGGAAGCTTGTTTCCTTCCCAGTATAAGAATTGGCTTGGTAGTTTGGTTTGCCCTGTTCCCATGATGCACTGGGACAGGGACAGACTAATTTGCATGTAGCCAGGTTCTGAGCTGGGATGGTGCAGTGAGCTAAAAAACGGTGATGGATCAAGCCCTGATCTGTTGACTGGGTAGGATAATTCTGCTTAATTCAGAAACTCTGTCCATCACCACCCCCTTTTCTGAATCGTTTTGTCCACCATAAGCGTGGACAGGGTATACTCAGATGTGAGTCCCTTGCTCATTGCACCATCAGGATTCAAGCAAGCTGGGCCGATGACGGCTGTAATACCAGAAACCGGTCCCCGGAAGCTTGTTTCCTTCCCAGTATAAGAATTGGCTTGGTAGTTTGGTTTGCCCTGTTCCCATGATGCACTGGGACAGGGACAGACTAATTTGCATGTAGCCAGGTTCTGAGCAGGGATGGTGCAGTGAGCTAAAAAACGGTGATGGATCATGCCCTGATCTGTTGACTGGGTAGGAGTATTCTGCTTAATTCAGAAACTCTGTCCATCACCACTCCCTTTTCTGAATTGTTTTGTTCACCATAAGCGTGGAAGGGTATACTCAGATGTGAGTCCCTTGCTCATTGCACCATCAGGATTCTAGCAAGCCGGGCCGATGATGGCTGTAATGCCAGAAACCGGTCCCCGGAAGCTTGTTTCCTTCCCAGTATAAGAATTGGCTTGGTAGTTTGGTTTGCCCTGTTCCCATGATGCACTGGGACAGGGACAGACTAATTTGCATGTTGCCAGGTTCTGAGCTGGGATGGTGCAGTGAGCTAAAAAACGGTGATGGATCAAGCCCTGATCTGTTGACTGGGTAGGAGTATTCTGCTTAATTCAGAAACTCTGTCCATCACCACCCCCTTTTCTGAATCGTTTTGTCCACCATAAGCGTGGAAGGGTATACTCAGATGTGAGTCCCTTGCTCATTTCACCATCAGGATTCAAGCAAGCCGGGCCGATGACGGCTGTAATGCCAGAAACCGGTCCCCGGAAGCTTGTTTCCTTCCCAGTGTAAGAATTGGCTTGGTAGTTTAGTTTGCCCTGTTCCCATGATGCACTGGGACAGGGACAGACTAATTTGCATGTAGCCAGGTTCTGAGCTGGGATGGTGCAGTGAGCTAAAAAACGGTGATGGATCAAGCCCTGATCTGTTGACTGGGCAGGAGTATTCTGCTTAATTCAGAAACTCTGTCCATCACCACCCCCTTTTCTGAATCGTTTTGTCCACCATAAGCGTGGAAGGGTATACTCAGATGTGAGTCCCTTGCTCATTGCACCATCAGGATTCAAGCAATCTGGGCCGATGAAGGCTGTAATGCCAGAAACCGGTCCCCGGAAGCTTGTTTCCTTCCCAGTATAAGAATTGGCTTGGTAGTTTGGTTTGCCCTGTTCCCATGATGCACTGGGACAGGGACAGACTAATTTGCATGTAGCCAGGTTCTGAGCTGGGATGGTGCAGTGAGCTAAAAAACGGTGATGGATCAAGCCCTGATCTGTTGACTGGGTAGGAGTATTCTGCTTAATTCAGAAACTCTGTCCATCACCACCCCCTTTTCTGTATCGTTTTGTCCACCATAAGCGTGGAAGGGTATACTCAGATGTGAGTCCCTTGCTCATTGCACCATCAGGATTCAAGCAAGCCAGGCCGATGACGGCTGTAATGCCAGAAACCGGTCCCCGGAAGCTTGTTTCCTTCCCAGTATAAGAATTGGCTTGGTAGCTTGGTTTGCCCTGTTCCCATGATGCACTGGGACAGGGACAGACTAATTTGCATGTAGCCAGGTTCTGAGCTGGGATGGTGCAGTGAGCTAAAAAACGGTGATGGATCAAGCCCTGATCTGTTGACTGGGTAGGAGTATTCTGCTTAATTCAGAAACTCTGTCCATCACCACCCCCTTTTCTGAATCGTTTTGTCCACCATAAGCGTGGAAGGGTATACTCAGATGTGAGTCCCTTGCTCATTGCACCATCAGGATTCAAGCAAGCCGGGCCGATGACGGCTGTAATGCCAGAAACCGGTCCCCGGAAGCTTGTTTCCTTCCCAGTATATGAATTGGCTTGGTAGTTTTGTTTGCCCTGTTCCCATGATGCACTGGGACAGGGACAGACTAATTTGCATGTAGCCAGGTTCTGAGCTGGGATGGTGCAGTGAGCTAAAAAAAGGTTATGGATCAAGCCCTGATCTGTTGACTGGGTAGGAGTATTCTGCTTAATTCAGAAATTCTGTCCATCACCACCCCCTTTTCTGAATCGTTTTGTCCACCATAAGCGTGGAAGGGTATACTCAGATGTGAGTCCCTTGCTCATTGCACCATCAGGATTCAAGCAAGCCGGGCCGATGACGGCTGTAATGCCATGAACCGGTCCCCGGAAGCTTGTTTCCTTCCCAGTATAAGAATTGGCTTTGTAGTTTGGTTTGCCCTGTTCCCATGATGCACTGGGACAGAGACAGACTAATTTGCATGTAGCCAGGTTCTGAGCTGGGATGGTGCAGTGAGCTAAAAAACAGTGATGGATCAAGCCCTGATCTGTTGACTGAGTAGAAGTATTCTGCTTAATTCAGAAACTCTGTCCATCACCACCCCCTTTTCTGAATCGTTTTGTCCACCATAAGCGTGGAAGGGTATACTCAGATGTGAGTCCCTTGCTCATTGCACCATCAGGATTCAGGCAAGCCGGGCCGATGACGGCTGTAATGCCAGAAACCAGTCCCCGGAAGCTTGTTTCCTTCCCAGTATAAGAATTGGCTTGGTAGTTTAGTTTGCCCTGTTCCCATGATGCACTAGGACAGGGTCAGACTAATTTGCATGTAGCCAGGTTCTGAGCTGGGATGGTGCAGTGAGCTAAAAAACGGTGATGGATCAAGCCCTGATCTGTTGACTGGGTAGGAGTATTCTGCTTAATTCAGAAACTCTGTCCATCACCACCCCCTTTTCTGAATTGTTTTGTCCACCATAAGCGTGGAAGGGTATACTCAGATGTGAGTCCCTTGCTCATTGCACCATCAGGATTCAAGCAAGCCGGGCCGATGACGGCTGTAATGCCAGAAACCGGTCCCCGGAAGCTTGTTTCCTTCCCAGTATAAGAATTGGCTTGGTAGTTTGGTTTGCCCTGTTCCCATGATGCACTGGGACAGGGACAGACTAATTTGCATGTAGCCAGGTTCTGAGCTGGGATGGTGCAGTGAGCTAAAAAGCGGTGATGGATCAAGCCCTGATATGTTGACTGGGTAGGAGTATTCTGCTTAATTCAGAAACTCTGTCCATCACCACCCCCTTTTCTGAATCGTTTTGTCCACCATAAGCGTGGAAGGGTATACTCAGATGTGAGTCCCTTGCTCATTGCACCATCAGGATTCAAGCAAGCCGGGCCGATGACGGCTGTAATACCAGAAACCGGTCCCCGGAAGCTTGTTTCCTTCCCAGTATAAGAATTGGCTTGGTAGTTTGGTTTGCCCTGTTCCCATGATGCACTGGGACAGGGACAGACTAATTTGCATGTAGCCAGGTTCTGAGCTGGGATGGTGCAGTGAGCTAAAAAACGGTGATGGATCAAGCCCTGATCTGTTGACTGGGTAGGAGTATTCTGCTTAATTCAGAAACTCTGTCCATCACCACTCCCTTTTCTGAATCGTTTTGACCACCATAAGCGTGGAAGGGTATACTCAGATGTGAGTCCCTTGCTCATTGCACCATCAGGATTCAAGCAAGCCGGGCCGATGACGGCTATAATGCCAGAAACCGGTCCCCGGAAGCTTGTTTCCTTCCCAGTATAAGAATTGGCTTGGTAGTTTGGTTTGCCCTGTTCCCATGATGCACTGGGACAGGGACAGACTAATTTGCATGTAGCCAGGTTCTGAGCTGGGATGGTGCAGTGAGCTAAAAAACGGTGATGGATCAAGCCCTGATCTGTTGACTGGGTAGGATAATTCTGCTTAATTCAGAAACTCTGTCCATCACCACCCCCTTTTCTGAATCGTTTTGTCCACCATAAGCGTGGACAGGGTATACTCAGATGTGAGTCCCTCGCTCATTGCACCATCAGGATTCAAGCAAGCCGGGCCGATGACGGCTGTAATACCAGAAACCGGTCCCCGGAAGCTTGTTTCCTTCCCAGTATAAGAATTGGCTTGGTAGTTTGGTTTGCCCTGTTCCCATGATGCACTGGGACAGGGACAGACTAATTTGCATGTAGCCAGGTTCTGAGCAGGGATGGTGCAGTGAGCTAAAAAACGGTGATGGATCATGCCCTGATCTGTTGACTGGGTAGGAGTATTCTGCTTAATTCAGAAACTCTGTCCATCACCACTCCCTTTTCTGAATCGTTTTGTTCACCATAAGCGTGGAAGGGTATACTCAGATGTGAGTCCCTTGCTCATTGCACCATCAGGATTCAAGCAAGCCGGGCCGATGATGGCTGTAATGCCAGAAACCGGTCCCCGGAAGCTTGTTTCCTTCCCAGTATAAGAATTGGCTTGGTAGTTTGGTTTGCCCTGTTCCCATGATGCACTGGGACAGGGACAGACTAATTTGCATGTTGCCAGGTTCTGAGCTGGGATGGTGCAGTGAGCTAAAAAACGGTGATGGATCAAGCCCTGATCTGTTGACTGGGTAGGAGTATTCTGCTTAATTCAGAAACTCTGTCCATCACCACCCCCTTTTCTGAATCGTTTTGTCCACCATAAGCGTGGAAGGGTATACTCAGATGTGCGTCCCTTGCTCATTTCACCATCAGGATTCAAGCAAGCCGGGCCGATGACGGCTGTAATGCCAGAAACCGGTCCCCGGAAGCTTGTTTCCTTCCCAGTGTAAGAATTGGCTTGGTAGTTTAGTTTGCCCTGTTCCCATGATGCACTGGGACAGGGACAGACTAATTTGCATGTAGCCAGGTTCTGAGCTGGGATGGTGCAGTGAGCTAAAAAACGGTGATGGATCAAGCCCTGATCTGTTGACTGGGCAGGAGTATTCTGCTTAATTCAGAAACTCTGTCCATCACCACCCCCTTTTCTGAATCGTTTTATCCACCATAAGCGTGGAAGGGTATACTCAGATGTGAGTCCCTTGCTCATTGCACCATCAGGATTCAAGCAATCTGGGCCGATGAAGGCTGTAATGCCAGAAACCGGTCCCCGGAAGCTTGTTTCCTTCCCAGTATAAGAATTGGCTTGGTAGTTTGGTTTGCCCTGTTCCCATGATGCACTGGGACAGGGACAGACTAATTTGCATGTAGCCAGGTTCTGAGCTGGGATGGTGCAGTGAGCTAAAAAACGGTGATGGATCAAGCCCTGATCTGTTGACTGGGTAGGAGTATTCTGCTTAATTCAGAAACTCTGTCCATCACCACCCCCTTTTCTGTATCGTTTTGTCCACCATAAGCGTGGAAGGGTATACTCAGATGTGAGTCCCTTGCTCATTGCACCATCAGGATTCAAGCAAGCCAGGCCGATGACGGCTGTAATGCCAGAAACCGGTCCCCGGAAGCTTGTTTCCTTCCCAGTATAAGAATTGGCTTGGTAGCTTGGTTTGCCCTGTTCCCATGATGCACTGGGACAGGGACAGACTAATTTGCATGTAGCCAGGTTCTGAGCTGGGATGGTGCAGTGAGCTAAAAAACGGTGATGGATCAAGCCCTGATCTGTTGACTGGGTAGGAGTATTCTGCTTAATTCAGAAACTATGTCCATCACCACCCCCTTTTCTGAATCGTTTTGTCCACCATAAGCGTGGAAGGGTATACTCAGATGTGAGTCCCTTGCTCATTGCACCATCAGGATTCAAGCAAGCCGGGCCGATGACGGCTGTAATGCCAGAAACCGGTCCCCGGAAGCTTGTTTCCTTCCCAGTATATGAATTGGCTTGGTAGTTTTGTTTGCCCTGTTCCCATGATGCACTGGGACAGGGACAGACTAATTTGCATGTAGCCAGGTTCTGAGCTGGGATGGTGCAGTGAGCTAAAAAAAGGTTATGGATCAAGCCCTGATCTGTTGACTGGGTAGGAGTATTCTGCTTAATTCAGAAATTCTGTCCATCACCACCCCCTTTTCTGAATCGTTTTGTCCACCATAAGCGTGGAAGGATATACTCAGATGTGAGTCCCTTGCTCATTGCACCATCAGGATTCAAGCAAGCCGGGCCGATGACGGCTGTAATGCCAGAAACCGGTCTCCGGAAGCTTGTTTCCTTCCCAGTATAAGAATTGGCTTAGTAGTTTGGTTTGCCCTGTTCCCATGATGCACTGGTACAGGGACAGACTAATTTGCATGTAGCCAGGTTCTGAGCTGGAATGGTGCAGTGAGCTAAAAAACAGTGATGGATCAAGCCCTGATCTGTAGACTGGGTAGGAGTATTCTGCTTAATTCAGAAACTCTGTCCATCACCACTCCCTTTTCTGAATCGTTTTGTCCACCATAAGCGGGGAAGGGTATACTCAGATGTGAGTCCCTTGCTCATTGCACCATCAGGATTCAAGCAAGCCGGGCCGATGACGGCTGTAATGCCAGAAACCGGTCCCCGGAAGCTTGTTTCCTTCCCAGTATATGAATTGGCTTGGTAGTTTTGTTTGCCCTGTTCCCATGATGCACTGGGACAGGGACAGACTAATTTGCATGTAGCCAGGTTCTGAGCTGGGATGGTGCAGTGAGCTAAAAAACGGTGATGGATCAAGCCCTGATCTGTTGACTGGGTAGGAGTATTCTGCCTAATTCAGAAGCTCTGTCCATCACCACCCCCTTTTCTGAATCGTTTTGACCACCATAAGCGTGGAAGGGTATACTCAGATGTGAGTCCCTTGCTCATTGCACCATCAGGATTCAAGCAAGCCGGGCCGATGACGGATATAATGCCAGAAACCGGTCCCCAGAAGCTTGTTTCCTTCCCAGTATAAGAATTGCCTTGGTAGTTTGGTTTGCCCTGTTCCCATGATGCACTGGGACCGGGACAGACTAATTTGCATGTAGCCAGGTTCTGAGCTGGGATGGTGCAGTGAGCTAAAAAACGGTGATGGATCAAGCCCTGATCTGTTGACTGGGTAGGAGTATTCTGCTTAATTCAGAAACTCTGTCCATCACCACCCCCTTTTCTGTATTGTTTTGTCCACCATAAGCGTGGAAGGGTATACTCAGATGTGAGTCCCTTGCTCATTGCACCATCAGGATTCAAGCAAGCCAGGCCGATGACGGCTGTAATGCCAGAAACCGGTCCCCGGAAGCTTGTTTCCTTCCCAGTATAAGAATTGGCTTGGTAGTTTGGTTTGCCCTGTTCCCATGATGCACTGGGACAGGGACAGACTAATTTGCATGTACCAGGTTCTGAGCTGGGATGGTGCAGTGAGCTAAAAAACGGTGATGGATCAAGCCCTGATCTGTTGACTGGGTAGGAGTATTCTGCTTAATTCAGAAACTCTGTCCATCACCACCCCCTTTTCTGAATCGTTTTGTCCACCATAAGCGTGGAAGGGTATACTCAGATGTGAGTCCCTTGCTCATTGCACCATCAGGATTCAAGCAAGCCGGGCCGATGACGGCTGTAATGCCAGAAACCGGTCCCCGGAAGCTTGTTTCCTTCCCAGTATAAGAATTGGCTTGGTAGTTTTGTTTGCCCTGTTCCCATGATGCACTGGGACAGGGACAGACTAATTTGCATGTAGCCAGGTTCTGAGCTGGGATGGTGCAGTGAGCTAAAAAAACGGTGATGGATCAAGCCCTGATCTGTTGACTGGGTAGGAGTATTCTGCTTAATTCAGAAACTCTGTCCATCACCACCCCCTTTTCTGAATCGTTTTGTCCACCATAAGCGTGGAAGGATATACTCAGATGTGAGTCCCTTGCTCATTGCACCATCAGGATTCAAGCAAGCCGGGCCGATGACGGCTGTAATGCCAGAAACCGGTCCCCGGAAGCTTGTTTCCTTCCCAGTATAAGAATTGGCTTGGTAGTTTGGTTTGCCCTGTTCCCATGATGCACTGGGACAGGGACAGACTAATTTGCATGTAGCCAGGTTCTGAGCTGGGATGGTGCAGTGAGCTAAAAAACGGTGATGGATCAAGCCCTGATCTGTTGACTGGGTAGGAGTATTCTGCTTAATTCAGAAACTCTTTCCATCACCACCCCCTTTTCTGAATCGTTTTGTCCACCATAAGCGTGGAAGGGTATACTCAGATGTGAGTCCCTTGCTCATTGCACCATCAGGATTGAAGCAAGCCGGGCCGATGACGGCTGTAATGCCAGAAACCGGTCCCCGGAAGCTTGTTTCCTTCCCAGTATAAGAATTGGCTTGGTAGTTTTGTTTGCCCTGTTCCCATGATGCACTGGGACAGGGACAGACTAATTTGCATGTAGCCAGGTTCTGAGCTGGGATGGTGCAGTGAGCTAAAAAACGGTGATGGATCAAGCCCTGATCTGTTGACTGGGTAGGAGTATTCTGCTTAATTCAGAAACTCTGTCCATCACCACCCCCTTTTCTGAATCGTTTTGTCCACCATAAGCGTGGAAGGATATACTCAGATGTGAGTCCCTTGCTCATTGCACCATCAGGATTCAAGCAAGCCGGCCCGATGATGGCTGTAATGCCAGAAACTGGTCCCCGGAAGCTTGTTTCCTTCCCAGTATAAGAATTGGCTTGGTAGTTTGGTTTGCCCTGTTCCCATGATGCACTGGGACAGGGACAGACTAATTTGCATGTAGCCAGGTTCTGAGCTGGGATGGTGCAGTGAGCTAAAAAACGGTGATGGATCAAGCCCTGATCTGTTGACTGGGTAGGAGTATTCTGCTTAATTCAGAAACTCTGTCCATCACCACCCCCTTTTCTGAATCGTTTTGTCCACCATAAGCGTGGAAGGGTATACTCAGATGTGAGTCCCTTTCTCATTGCACCATCAGGATTCAAGCAAGCCGGGCCGATGACGGCTGTAATGCCAGAAACCGGTCCCCGGAAGCTTGTTTCCTTCCCAGTATAAGAATTGGCTTGGTAGTTTGGTTTGCCCTGTTCCCATGATGCACTGGGACAGGGACAGACTAATTTGCATGTAGCCAGGTTCTGAGCTGGGATGGTGCAGTGAGCTAAAAAGCGGTGATGGATCAAGCCCTGATATGTTGACTGGGTAGGAGTATTCTGCTTAATTCAGAAACTCTGTCCATCACCACCCCCTTTTCTGAATCGTTTTGTCCACCATAAGCGTGGAAGGGTATACGCAGATGTGAGTCCCTTGCTCATTGCACCATCAGGATTCAAGCAAGCCGGGCCGATGACGGCTGTAATGCCAGAAACCGGTCCCCGGAAGCTTGTTACCTTCCCAGTATAAGAATTGGCTTGGTAGTTTGGTTTGCCCTGTTCCCATGATGCACTGGGACAGGGACAGACTAATTTGCATGTAGCCAGGTTCTGAGCTGGGATGGTGCAGTGAGCTAAAAAACGGTGATGGATCAAGCCCTGATCTGTTGACTGGGTAGGAGTATTCTGCTTAATTCAGAAACTCTGTCCATCACCACCCCCTTTTCTGAATCATTTTGTCCACCATAAACGTGGAAGGATATACTCAGATGTGAGTCCCTTGCTCATTGCACCATCAGGATTCAAGCAAGCCGGGCCAATGACGGCTGTAATGCCAGAAACCGGTCCCCGGAAGCTTGTTTCCTTCCCAGTATAAGAATTGGCTTGGTAGTTTGGTTTGCCCTGTTCCCATGATGCACTGGGACAGAGACAGACTAATTTGCATGTAGCCAGGTTCTGAGCTGGGATGGTGCAGTGAGCTAAAAAACAGTGATGGATCAAGCCCTGATCTGTTGACTGAGTAGAAGTATTCTGCTTAATTCAGAAACTCTGTCCATCACCACCCCCTTTTCTGAATTGTTTTGTCCACCATAAGCGTGGAAGGGTATACTCAGATGTGAGTCCCTTGCTCATTGCACCATCAGGATTCAAGCAAGCCGGGCCGATGACGGCTGTAATGCCAGAAACCAGTCCCCGGAAGCTTGTTTCCTTCCCAGTATAAGAATTGGCTTGGTAGTTTGGTTTGCCCTGTTCCCATGATGCACTAGGACAGGGTCAGACTAATTTGCATGTAGCCAGGTTCTGAGCTGGGATGGTGCAGTGAGCTAAAAAACGGTGATGGATCAAGCCCTGATCTTTTGACTGGGTAGGAGTATTCTGCTTAATTCAGAAACTCTGTCAATCACCACCCCCTTTTCTGAATTGTTTTGTCCACCATAAGCGTGGAAGGGTATACTCAGATGTGAGTCCCTTGCTCATTGCACCATCAGGATTCAAGCAAGCCGGGCCGATGACGGCTGTAATGCCAGAAACCGGTCCCCGGAAGCTTGTTCCCTTCCCAGTATAAGAATTGGCTTGGTAGTTTGGTTTGCCCTGTTCCCATGATACACTGGGACAGAGACAGACTAATTTGCATGTAGCCAGGTTCTGAGCTGGGATGGTGCAGTGAGCTAAAAAACAGTGATGGATCAAGCCCTGATCTGTTGACTGAGTAGAAGTATTCTGCTTAATTCAGAAACTCTGTCCATCACCACCCCCTTTTCTGAATCGTTTTGTCCACCATAAGCGTGGAAGGGTATACTCAGATGTGAGTCCCTTGCTCATTGCACCATCAGGATTCAAGCAAGCCGGGCCGATGACGGCTGTAATGCCAGAAACCAGTCCCCGGAAGCTTGTTTCCTTCCCAGTATAAGAATTGGCTTGGTAGTTTGGTTTGCCCTGTTCCCATGATGCACTAGGACAGGGTCAGACTAATTTGCATGTAGCCAGGTTCTGAGCTGGGATGGAGCTGTGAGCTAAAAAACGGTGATGGATCAAGCCCTGATCTGTTGACTGGGTAGGAGTATTCTGCTTAATTCAGAAACTCTGTCCATCACCACCCCCTTTTCTGAATGTTTTTGTCCACCATAAGCGTGGAAGGGTATACTCAGATGTGAGTCCCTTGCTCATTGCACCATCAGGATTCAAGCAAGCCGGGCCGATGACGGCTGTAATACCAGAAACCGGTCCCCGGAAGCTTGTTTCCTTCCCAGTATAAGAATTGGCTTGGTAGTTTGGTTTGCCCTGTTCCCATGATGCACTGGGACATGGACAGACTAATTTGCATGTAGCCAGGTTCTGAGCTGGGATGGTGCAGTGAGCTAAAAAACGGTGATGGATCAAGCCCTGATCTGTTGACTGGGTAGGAGTATTCTGCTTAATTCAGAAACTCTGTCCATCACCACTCCGTTTTGTGAATCGTTTTGACCACCATAAGCGTGGAAGGGTATACTCAGATGTGAGTCCCTTGCTCATTGCACCATCAGGATTCAAGCAAGCCGGGCCGATGACGGCTATAATACCAGAAACCGGTCCCCGGAAGCTTGTTTCCTTCCCAGTATAAGAATTGGCTTGGTAGTTTGGTTTGCCCTGTTCCCATGATGCACTGGGACAGGGACAGACTAATTTGCATGTAGCCAGGTTCTGAGCTGGGATGGTGCAGTGAGCTAAAAAACGGTGATGGATCAAGCCCTGATCTGTTGACTGGGTAGGAGTATTCTGCTTAATTCAGAAACTCTGTCCATCACCACTCCCTTTTCTGAATCGTTTTGTTCACCATAAGCGTGGAAGGGTATACTCAGATGTGAGTCCCTTGCTCATTGCACCATCAGGATTCAAGCAAGCCGGGCCGATGACGGCTGTAATGCCAGAAACCGGTCCCCGGAAGCTTGTTTCCTTCCCAGTATAAGAATTGGCTTGGTAGTTTGGTTTGCCCTGTTCCCATGATGCACTGGGACAGGGACAGACTAATATGCATGTAGCCAGGTTCTGAGCTGGGATGGTGCAGTGAGCTAAAAAACGGTGATGGATCAAGCCCTGATCTGTTGACTGGGTAGGAGTATTCTGCTTAATTCAGAAACTCTGTCCATCACCACCCCCTTTTCTGAATCGTTTTATCCACCATAAGCGTGGAAGGGTATACTCAGATGTGAGTCCCTTGCTCATTTCACCATCAGGATTCAAGCAAGCCGGGCCGATGACGGCTGTAATGCCAGAAACCGGTCCCCGGAAGCTTGTTTCCTTCCCAGTATAAGAATTGGCTTGGTAGTTTAGTTTGCCCTGTTCCCATGATGCACTGGGACAGGGACAGACTAATTTGCATGTAGCCAGGTTCTGAGCTGGGATGGTGCAGTGAGCTAAAAAACGGTGATGGATCAAGCCCTGATCTGTTGACTGGGTAGGAGTATTCTGCTTAATTCAGAAACTCTGTCCATCACCACCCCCTTTTCTGAATCGTTTTGTCCACCATAAGCGTGGAAGGGTATACTCAGATGTGAGTCCCTTGCTCATTGCACCATCAGGATTCAAGCAATCTGGGCCGATGAAGGCTGTAATGCCAGAAACCGGTCCCCGGAAGCTTGTTTCCTTCCCAGTATAAGAATTGGCTTGGTAGTTTGGTTTGCCCTGTTCCCATGATGCACTGGGAGAGGGACAGACTAATTTGCATGTAGCCAGGTTCTGAGCTGGGATGGTGCAGTGAGCTAAAAAACGGTGATGGATCAAGCCCTGATCTGTTGACTGGGTAGGAGTATTCTGCTTAATTCAGAAACTCTGTCCATCACCACCCCCTTTTCTGTATCGTTTTGTCCACCTTAAGCGTGGAAGGGTATACTCAGATGTGAGTCCCTTGCTCATTGCACCATCAGGATTCAAGCAAGCCAGGCCGATGACGGCTGTAATGCCAGAAACCGGTCCCCGGAAGCTTGTTTCCTTCCCAGTATAAGAATTGGCTTGGTAGTTTGGTTTGCCCTGTTCCCATGATGCACTGGGACAGGGACAGACTAATTTGCATGTAGCCAGGTTCTGAGCTGGGATGGTGCAGTGAGCTAAAAAACGGTGATGGATCAAGCCCTGATCTGTTGACTGGGTAGGAGTATTCTGCTTAATTCAGAAACTCTGTCCATCACCACCCCCTTTTCTGAATCGTTTTGTCCACCATAAGCGTGGAAGGGTATACTCAGATGTGAGTCCCTTGCTCATTGCACCATCAGGATTCAAGAAAGCCGGGCCGATGACGGCTGTAATGCCAGAAACCGGTCCCCGGAAGCTTGTTTCCTTCCCAGTATATGAATTGGCTTGGTAGTTTTGTTTGCCCTGTTCCCATGATGCACTGGGACAGGGACAGACTAATTTGCATGTAGCCAGGTTCTGAGCTGGGATGGTGCAGTGAGCTAAAAAACGGTTATGGATCAAGCCCTGATCTGTTGACTGGGTAGGAGTATTCTGCTTAATTCAGAAATTCTGTCCATCACCACCCCCTTTTCTGAATCGTTTTGTCCACCATAAGCGTGGAAGGATATACTCAGATGTGAGTCCCTTGCTCATTGCACCATCAGGATTCAAGCAAGCCGGGCCGATGACGGCTGTAATGCCAGAAACCGGTCCCCGGAAGCTTGTTTCCTTCCCAGTATAAGAATTGGCTTAGTAGTTTGGTTTGCCCTGTTCCCATGATGCACTGGTACAGGGACAGACTAATTTGCATGTAGCCAGGTTCTGAGCTGGAATGGTGCAGTGAGCTAAAAAACAGTGATGGATCAAGCCCTGATCTGTAGACTGGGTAGGAGTATTCTGCTTAATTCAGAAACTCTGTCCATCACCACCCCCTTTTCTGAATCGTTTTGTCCACCATAAGCGTGGAAGGGTATACTCAGATGTGAGTCCCTTGCTCATTGCACCATCAGGATTCAAGCAAGCCGGGTCGATGACGGCTGTAATGCCAGAAACCAGTCCCCGGAAGCTTGTTTCCTTCCCAGTATAAGAATTGGCTTGGTAGTTTGGTTTGCCCTGTTCCCATGATGCACTGGGACAGGGACAGACTAATTTGCATGTAGCCAGGTTCTGAGCTGGGATGGTGCAGTGAGCTAAAAAACGGTGATGGATCAACCCCTGATCTCTTGACTGGGTAGGAGTATTCTGCTCAATTCAGAAACTCTGTCCATCACCACCCCCTTTTCTGAATCGTTTTGTCCACCATAAGCGTGGAAGGGTATACTCAGATGTGAGTCCCTTGCTCATTGCACCATCAGGATTCAAGCAAGCCGGGCCGATGACGGCTGTAATGCCAGAAACCGGTCCCCGGAAGCTTGTTTCCTTCCCAGTATAAGAATTGGCTTGGTAGTTTGGTTTGCCCTGTTCCCATGATGCACTGGGACAGGGACAGACTAATTTGCATGTAGCCAGGTTCTGAGCTGGGATGGTGCAGTGAGCTAAAAAACGGTGATGGATCAAGCCCTGATCTGTTGACTGGGTAGGAGTATTCTGCTTAATTCAGAAGCTCTGTCCATCACCACCCCCTTTTCTGAATCGTTTTGTCCACCATAAGCGTGGAAGGGTATACTCAGATGTGAGTCCCTTGCTCATTGCACCATCAGGATTCAAGCAAGCCGGGCCGATGACGGCTGTAATGCCAGAAACCGGTCCCCGGAAGCTTGTTTCCTTCCCAGTATAAGAATTGGCTTGGTAGTTTGGTTTGCCCTGTTCCCATGATGCACTGGGACAGGGACAGACTAATTTGCATGTAGCCAGGTTCTGAGCTGGGATGGTGCAGTGAGCTAAAAAACGGTGATGGATCAAGCCCTGATCTGTTGACTGGGTAGGAGTATTCTGCTTAATTCAGAAACTCTTTCCATCACCACCCCCTTTTCTGAATCGTTTTGTCCACCATAAGCGTGGAAGGGTATACTCAGATGTGAGTCCCTTGCTCATTGCACCATCAGGATTGAAGCAAGCCGGGCCGATGACGGCTGTAATGCCAGAAACCGGTCCCCGGAAGCTTGTTTCCTTCCCAGTATAAGAATTGGCTTGGTAGTTTTGTTTGCCCTGTTCCCATGATGCACTGGGACAGGGACAGACTAATTTGCATGTAGCCAGGTTCTGAGCTGGGATGGTGCAGTGAGCTAAAAAACGGTGATGGATCAAGCCCTGATCTGTTGACTGGGTAGGAGTATTCTGCTTAATTCAGAAACTCTGTCCATCACCACCCCCTTTTCTGAATCGTTTTGTCCACCATAAGCGTGGAAGGATATACTCAGATGTGAGTCCCTTGCTCATTGCACCATCAGGATTCAAGCAAGCCGGGCCGATGACGGCTGTAATGCCAGAAACCGGTCCCCGGAAGCTTGTTTCCTTCCCAGTATAAGAATTGGCTTGGTAGTTTGGTTTGCCCTGTTCCCATGATGCACTGGGACAGGGACAGACTAATTTGCATGTAGCCAGGTTCTGAGCTGGGATGGTGCAGTGAGCTAAAAAACGGTGATGGATCAAGCCCTGATCTGTTGACTGGGTAGGAGTATTCTGCCTAATTCAGAAACTCTGTCCATCACCACCCCCTTTTCTGAATCGTTTTGTCCACCATAAGCGTGGAAGGGTATACTCAGATGTGAGTCCCTTTCTCATTGCACCATCAGGATTCAAGCAAGCCGGGCCGATGACGGCTGTAATGCCAGAAACCGGTCCCCGGAAGCTTGTTTCCTTCCCAGTATAAGAATTGGCTTGGTAGTTTGGTTTGCCCTGTTCCCATGATGCACTGGGACAGGGACAGACTAATTTGCATGTAGCCAGGTTCTGAGCTGGGATGGTGCAGTGAGCTAAAAAGCGGTGATGGATCAAGCCCTGATATGTTGACTGGGTAGGAGTATTCTGCTTAATTCAGAAACTCTGTCCATCACCACCCCCTTTTCTGAATCGTTTTGTCCACCATAAGCGTGGAAGGGTATACGCAGATGTGAGTCCCTTGCTCATTGCACCATCAGGATTCAAGCAAGCCGGGCCGATGACGGCTGTAATGCCAGAAACCGGTCCCCGGAAGCTTGTTACCTTCCCAGTATAAGAATTGGCTTGGTAGTTTGGTTTGCCCTGTTCCCATGATGCACTGGGACAGGGACAGACTAATTTGCATGTAGCCAGGTTCTGAGCTGGGATGGTGCAGTGAGCTAAAAAACGGTGATGGATCAAGCCCTGATCTGTTGACTGGGTAGGAGTATTCTGCTTAATTCAGAAACTCTGTCCATCACCACCCCCTTTTCTGAATCATTTTGTCCACCATAAACGTGGAAGGATATACTCAGATGTGAGTCCCTTGCTCATTGCACCATCAGGATTCAAGCAAGCCGGGCCAATGACGGCTGTAATGCCAGAAACCGGTCCCCGGAAGCTTGTTTCCTTCCCAGTATAAGAATTGGCTTGGTAGTTTGGTTTGCCCTGTTCCCATGATGCACTGGGACAGAGACAGACTAATTTGCATGTAGCCAGGTTCTGAGCTGGGATGGTGCAGTGAGCTAAAAAACAGTGATGGATCAAGCCCTGATCTGTTGACTGAGTAGAAGTATTCTGCTTAATTCAGAAACTCTGTCCATCACCACCCCCTTTTCTGAATCGTTTTGTCCACCATAAGCGTGGAAGGGTATACTCAGATGTGAGTCCCTTGCTCATTGCACCATCAGGATTCAAGCAAGCCGGGCCGATGACGGCTGTAATGCCAGAAACCAGTCCCCGGAAGCTTGTTTCCTTCCCAGTATAAGAATTGGCTTGGTAGTTTGGTTTGCCCTGTTCCCATGATGCACTAGGACAGGGTCAGACTAATTTGCATGTAGCCAGGTTCTGAGCTGGGATGGTGCAGTGAGCTAAAAAACGGTGATGGATCAAGCCCTGATCTGTTGACTGGGTAGGAGTATTCTGCTTAATTCAGAAACTCTGTCAATCACCACCCCCTTTTCTGAATTGTTTTGTCCACCATAAGCGTGGAAGGGTATACTCAGATGTGAGTCCCTTGCTCATTGCACCATCAGGATTCAAGCAAGCCGGGCCGATGACGGCTGTAATGCCAGAAACCGGTCCCCGGAAGCTTGTTCCCTTCCCAGTATAAGAATTGGCTTGGTAGTTTGGTTTGCCCTGTTCCCATGATACACTGGGACAGAGACAGACTAATTTGCATGTAGCCAGGTTCTGAGCTGGGATGGTGCAGTGAGCTAAAAAACAGTGATGGATCAAGCCCTGATCTGTTGACTGAGTAGAAGTATTCTGCTTAATTCAGAAACTCTGTCCATCACCACCCCCTTTTCTGAATCGTTTTGTCCACCATAAGCGTGGAAGGGTATACTCAGATGTGAGTCCCTTGCTCATTGCACCATCAGGATTCAAGCAAGCCGGGCCGATGACGGCTGTAATGCCAGAAACCAGTCCCCGGAAGCTTGTTTCCTTCCCAGTATAAGAATTGGCTTGGTAGTTTGGTTTGCCCTGTTCCCATGATGCACTAGGACAGGGTCAGACTAATTTGCATGTAGCCAGGTTCTGAGCTGGGATGGAGCTGTGAGCTAAAAAACGGTGATGGATCAAGCCCTGATCTGTTGACTGGGTAGGAGTATTCTGCTTAATTCAGAAACTCTGTCCATCACCACCCCCTTTTCTGAATGTTTTTGTCCACCATAAGCGTGGAAGGGTATACTCAGATGTGAGTCCCTTGCTCATTGCACCATCAGGATTCAAGCAAGCCGGGCCGATGACGGCTGTAATGCCAGAAACCGGTCCCCGGAAGCTTGTTTCCTTCCCAGTATAAGAATTGGCTTGGTAGTTTGGTTTGCCCTGTTCCCATGATGCACTGGGACAGGGACAGACTAATTTGCATGTAGCCAGGTTCTGAGCTGGGATGGTGCAGTGAGCTAAAAAGCGGTGATGGATCAAGCCCTGATATGTTGACTGGGTAGGAGTATTCTGCTTAATTCAGAAACTCTGTCCATCACCACCCCCTTTTCTGAATCGTTTTGTCCACCATAAGCGTGGAAGGGTATACTCAGATGTGAGTCCCTTGCTCATTGCACCATCAGGATTCAAGCAAGCCGGGCCGATGACGGCTGTAATACCAGAAACCGGTCCCCGGAAGCTTGTTTCCTTCCCAGTATAAGAATTGGCTTGGTAGTTTGGTTTGCCCTGTTCCCATGATGCACTGGGACATGGACAGACTAATTTGCATGTAGCCAGGTTCTGAGCTGGGATGGTGCAGTGAGCTAAAAAACGGTGATGGATCAAGCCCTGATCTGTTGACTGGGTAGGAGTATTCTGCTTAATTCAGAAACTCTGTCCATCACCACTCCGTTTTCTGAATCGTTTTGACCACCATAAGCGTGGAAGGGTATACTCAGATGTGAGTCCCTTGCTCATTGCACCATCAGGATTCAAGCAAGCCGGGCCGATGACGGCTATAATACCAGAAACCGGTCCCCGGAAGCTTGTTTCCTTCCCAGTATAAGAATTGGCTTGGTAGTTTGGTTTGCCCTGTTCCCATGATGCACTGGGACAGGGACAGACTAATTTGCATGTAGCCAGGTTCTGAGCTGGGATGGTGCAGTGAGCTAAAAAACGGTGATGGATCAAGCCCTGATCTGTTGACTGGGTAGGAGTATTCTGCTTAATTCAGAAACTCTGTCCATCACCACTCCCTTTTCTGAATCGTTTTGTTCACCATAAGCGTGGAAGGGTATACTCAGATGTGAGTCCCTTGCTCATTGCACCATCAGGATTCAAGCAAGCCGGGCCGATGACGGCTGTAATGCCAGAAACCGGTCCCCGGAAGCTTGTTTCCTTCCCAGTATAAGAATTGGCTTGGTAGTTTGGTTTGCCCTGTTCCGATGATGCACTGGGACAGGGACAGACTAATTTGCATGTAGCCAGGTTCTGAGCTGGGATGGTGCAGTGAGCTAAAAAACGGTGATGGATCAAGCCCTGATCTGTTGACTGGGTAGGAGTATTCTGCTTAATTCAGAAACTCTGTCCATCACCACCCCCTTTTCTGAATCGTTTTGTCCACCATAAGCGTGGAAGGGTATACTCAGATGTGAGTCCCTTGCTCATTGCACCATCAGGATTCAGGCAAGCCGGGCCGATGACGGCTGTAATGCCAGAAACCAGTCCCCGGAAGCTTGTTTCCTTCCCAGTATAAGAATTGGCTTGGTAGTTTAGTTTGCCCTGTTCCCATGATGCACTAGGACAGGGTCAGACTAATTTGCATGTAGCCAGGTTCTGAGCTGGGATGGTGCAGTGAGCTAAAAAACGGTGATGGATCAAGCCCTGATCTGTTGACTGGGTAGGAGTATTCTGCTTAATTCAGAAACTCTGTCCATCACCACCCCCTTTTCTGAATTGTTTTGTCCACCATAAGCGTGGAAGGGTATACTCAGATGTGAGTCCCTTGCTCATTGCACCATCAGGATTCAAGCAAGCCGGGCCGATGACGGCTGTAATGCCAGAAACCGGTCCCCGGAAGCTTGTTTCCTTCCCAGTATAAGAATTGGCTTGGTAGTTTGGTTTGCCCTGTTCCCATGATGCACTGGGACAGGGACAGACTAATTTGCATGTAGCCAGGTTCTGAGCTGGGATGGTGCAGTGAGCTAAAAAGCGGTGATGGATCAAGCCCTGATATGTTGACTGGGTAGGAGTATTCTGCTTAATTCAGAAACTCTGTCCATCACCACCCCCTTTTCTGAATCGTTTTGTCCACCATAAGCGTGGAAGGGTATACTCAGATGTGAGTCCCTTGCTCATTGCACCATCAGGATTCAAGCAAGCCGGGCCGATGACGGCTGTAATACCAGAAACCGGTCCCCGGAAGCTTGTTTCCTTCCCAGTATAAGAATTGGCTTGGTAGTTTGGTTTGCCCTGTTCCCATGATGCACTGGGACAGGGACAGACTAATTTGCATGTAGCCAGGTTCTGAGCTGGGATGGTGCAGTGAGCTAAAAAACGGTGATGGATCAAGCCCTGATCTGTTGACTGGGTAGGAGTATTCTGCTTAATTCAGAAACTCTGTCCATCACCACTCCCTTTTCTGAATCGTTTTGACCACCATAAGCGTGGAAGGGTATACTCAGATGTGAGTCCCTTGCTCATTGCACCATCAGGATTCAAGCAAGCCGGGCCGATGACGGCTATAATGCCAGAAACCGGTCCCCGGAAGCTTGTTTCCTTCCCAGTATAAGAATTGGCTTGGTAGTTTGGTTTGCCCTGTTCCCATGATGCACTGGGACAGGGACAGACTAATTTGCATGTAGCCAGGTTCTGAGCTGGGATGGTGCAGTGAGCTAAAAAACGGTGATGGATCAAGCCCTGATCTGTTGACTGGGTAGGATAATTCTGCTTAATTCAGAAACTCTGTCCATCACCACCCCCTTTTCTGAATCGTTTTGTCCACCATAAGCGTGGACAGGGTATACTCAGATGTGAGTCCCTCGCTCATTGCACCATCAGGATTCAAGCAAGCCGGGCCGATGACGGCTGTAATACCAGAAACCGGTCCCCGGAAGCTTGTTTCCTTCCCAGTATAAGAATTGGCTTGGTAGTTTGGTTTGCCCTGTTCCCATGATGCACTGGGACAGGGACAGACTAATTTGCATGTAGCCAGGTTCTGAGCAGGGATGGTGCAGTGAGCTAAAAAACGGTGATGGATCATGCCCTGATCTGTTGACTGGGTAGGAGTATTCTGCTTAATTCAGAAACTCTGTCCATCACCACTCCCTTTTCTGAATCGTTTTGTTCACCATAAGCGTGGAAGGGTATACTCAGATGTGAGTCCCTTGCTCATTGCACCATCAGGATTCAAGCAAGCCGGGCCGATGATGGCTGTAATGCCAGAAACCGGTCCCCGGAAGCTTGTTTCCTTCCCAGTATAAGAATTGGCTTGGTAGTTTGGTTTGCCCTGTTCCCATGATGCACTGGGACAGGGACAGACTAATTTGCATGTTGCCAGGTTCTGAGCTGGGATGGTGCAGTGAGCTAAAAAACGGTGATGGATCAAGCCCTGATCTGTTGACTGGGTAGGAGTATTCTGCTTAATTCAGAAACTCTGTCCATCACCACCCCCTTTTCTGAATCGTTTTGTCCACCATAAGCGTGGAAGGGTATACTCAGATGTGCGTCCCTTGCTCATTTCACCATCAGGATTCAAGCAAGCCGGGCCGATGACGGCTGTAATGCCAGAAACCGGTCCCCGGAAGCTTGTTTCCTTCCCAGTGTAAGAATTGGCTTGGTAGTTTAGTTTGCCCTGTTCCCATGATGCACTGGGACAGGGACAGACTAATTTGCATGTAGCCAGGTTCTGAGCTGGGATGGTGCAGTGAGCTAAAAAACGGTGATGGATCAAGCCCTGATCTGTTGACTGGGCAGGAGTATTCTGCTTAATTCAGAAACTCTGTCCATCACCACCCCCTTTTCTGAATCGTTTTATCCACCATAAGCGTGGAAGGGTATACTCAGATGTGAGTCCCTTGCTCATTGCACCATCAGGATTCAAGCAATCTGGGCCGATGAAGGCTGTAATGCCAGAAACCGGTCCCCGGAAGCTTGTTTCCTTCCCAGTATAAGAATTGGCTTGGTAGTTTGGTTTGCCCTGTTCCCATGATGCACTGGGACAGGGACAGACTAATTTGCATGTAGCCAGGTTCTGAGCTGGGATGGTGCAGTGAGCTAAAAAACGGTGATGGATCAAGCCCTGATCTGTTGACTGGGTAGGAGTATTCTGCTTAATTCAGAAACTCTGTCCATCACCACCCCCTTTTCTGTATCGTTTTGTCCACCATAAGCGTGGAAGGGTATACTCAGATGTGAGTCCCTTGCTCATTGCACCATCAGGATTCAAGCAAGCCAGGCCGATGACGGCTGTAATGCCAGAAACCGGTCCCCGGAAGCTTGTTTCCTTCCCAGTATAAGAATTGGCTTGGTAGCTTGGTTTGCCCTGTTCCCATGATGCACTGGGACAGGGACAGACTAATTTGCATGTAGCCAGGTTCTGAGCTGGGATGGTGCAGTGAGCTAAAAAACGGTGATGGATCAAGCCCTGATCTGTTGACTGGGTAGGAGTATTCTGCTTAATTCAGAAACTATGTCCATCACCACCCCCTTTTCTGAATCGTTTTGTCCACCATAAGCGTGGAAGGGTATACTCAGATGTGAGTCCCTTGCTCATTGCACCATCAGGATTCAAGCAAGCCGGGCCGATGACGGCTGTAATGCCAGAAACCGGTCCCCGGAAGCTTGTTTCCTTCCCAGTATATGAATTGGCTTGGTAGTTTTGTTTGCCCTGTTCCCATGATGCACTGGGACAGGGACAGACTAATTTGCATGTAGCCAGGTTCTGAGCTGGGATGGTGCAGTGAGCTAAAAAAAGGTTATGGATCAAGCCCTGATCTGTTGACTGGGTAGGAGTATTCTGCTTAATTCAGAAATTCTGTCCATCACCACCCCCTTTTCTGAATCGTTTTGTCCACCATAAGCGTGGAAGGATATACTCAGATGTGAGTCCCTTGCTCATTGCACCATCAGGATTCAAGCAAGCCGGGCCGATGACGGCTGTAATGCCAGAAACCGGTCTCCGGAAGCTTGTTTCCTTCCCAGTATAAGAATTGGCTTAGTAGTTTGGTTTGCCCTGTTCCCATGATGCACTGGTACAGGGACAGACTAATTTGCATGTAGCCAGGTTCTGAGCTGGAATGGTGCAGTGAGCTAAAAAACAGTGATGGATCAAGCCCTGATCTGTAGACTGGGTAGGAGTATTCTGCTTAATTCAGAAACTCTGTCCATCACCACTCCCTTTTCTGAATCGTTTTGTCCACCATAAGCGGGGAAGGGTATACTCAGATGTGAGTCCCTTGCTCATTGCACCATCAGGATTCAAGCAAGCCGGGCCGATGACGGCTGTAATGCCAGAAACCGGTCCCCGGAAGCTTGTTTCCTTCCCAGTATATGAATTGGCTTGGTAGTTTTGTTTGCCCTGTTCCCATGATGCACTGGGACAGGGACAGACTAATTTGCATGTAGCCAGGTTCTGAGCTGGGATGGTGCAGTGAGCTAAAAAACGGTGATGGATCAAGCCCTGATCTGTTGACTGGGTAGGAGTATTCTGCCTAATTCAGAAGCTCTGTCCATCACCACCCCCTTTTCTGAATCGTTTTGACCACCATAAGCGTGGAAGGGTATACTCAGATGTGAGTCCCTTGCTCATTGCACCATCAGGATTCAAGCAAGCCGGGCCGATGACGGATATAATGCCAGAAACCGGTCCCCAGAAGCTTGTTTCCTTCCCAGTATAAGAATTGCCTTGGTAGTTTGGTTTGCCCTGTTCCCATGATGCACTGGGACCGGGACAGACTAATTTGCATGTAGCCAGGTTCTGAGCTGGGATGGTGCAGTGAGCTAAAAAACGGTGATGGATCAAGCCCTGATCTGTTGACTGGGTAGGAGTATTCTGCTTAATTCAGAAACTCTGTCCATCACCACCCCCTTTTCTGTATTGTTTTGTCCACCATAAGCGTGGAAGGGTATACTCAGATGTGAGTCCCTTGCTCATTGCACCATCAGGATTCAAGCAAGCCAGGCCGATGACGGCTGTAATGCCAGAAACCGGTCCCCGGAAGCTTGTTTCCTTCCCAGTATAAGAATTGGCTTGGTAGTTTGGTTTGCCCTGTTCCCATGATGCACTGGGACAGGGACAGACTAATTTGCATGTACCAGGTTCTGAGCTGGGATGGTGCAGTGAGCTAAAAAACGGTGATGGATCAAGCCCTGATCTGTTGACTGGGTAGGAGTATTCTGCTTAATTCAGAAACTCTGTCCATCACCACCCCCTTTTCTGAATCGTTTTGTCCACCATAAGCGTGGAAGGGTATACTCAGATGTGAGTCCCTTGCTCATTGCACCATCAGGATTCAAGCAAGCCGGGCCGATGACGGCTGTAATGCCAGAAACCGGTCCCCGGAAGCTTGTTTCCTTCCCAGTATAAGAATTGGCTTGGTAGTTTTGTTTGCCCTGTTCCCATGATGCACTGGGACAGGGACAGACTAATTTGCATGTAGCCAGGTTCTGAGCTGGGATGGTGCAGTGAGCTAAAAAAACGGTGATGGATCAAGCCCTGATCTGTTGACTGGGTAGGAGTATTCTGCTTAATTCAGAAACTCTGTCCATCACCACCCCCTTTTCTGAATCGTTTTGTCCACCATAAGCGTGGAAGGATATACTCAGATGTGAGTCCCTTGCTCATTGCACCATCAGGATTCAAGCAAGCCGGGCCGATGACGGCTGTAATGCCAGAAACCGGTCCCCGGAAGCTTGTTTCCTTCCCAGTATAAGAATTGGCTTGGTAGTTTGGTTTGCCCTGTTCCCATGATGCACTGGGACAGGGACAGACTAATTTGCATGTAGCCAGGTTCTGAGCTGGGATGGTGCAGTGAGCTAAAAAACGGTGATGGATCAAGCCCTGATCTGTTGACTGGGTAGGAGTATTCTGCTTAATTCAGAAACTCTTTCCATCACCACCCCCTTTTCTGAATCGTTTTGTCCACCATAAGCGTGGAAGGGTATACTCAGATGTGAGTCCCTTGCTCATTGCACCATCAGGATTGAAGCAAGCCGGGCCGATGACGGCTGTAATGCCAGAAACCGGTCCCCGGAAGCTTGTTTCCTTCCCAGTATAAGAATTGGCTTGGTAGTTTTGTTTGCCCTGTTCCCATGATGCACTGGGACAGGGACAGACTAATTTGCATGTAGCCAGGTTCTGAGCTGGGATGGTGCAGTGAGCTAAAAAACGGTGATGGATCAAGCCCTGATCTGTTGACTGGGTAGGAGTATTCTGCTTAATTCAGAAACTCTGTCCATCACCACCCCCTTTTCTGAATCGTTTTGTCCACCATAAGCGTGGAAGGATATACTCAGATGTGAGTCCCTTGCTCATTGCACCATCAGGATTCAAGCAAGCCGGCCCGATGATGGCTGTAATGCCAGAAACTGGTCCCCGGAAGCTTGTTTCCTTCCCAGTATAAGAATTGGCTTGGTAGTTTGGTTTGCCCTGTTCCCATGATGCACTGGGACAGGGACAGACTAATTTGCATGTAGCCAGGTTCTGAGCTGGGATGGTGCAGTGAGCTAAAAAACGGTGATGGATCAAGCCCTGATCTGTTGACTGGGTAGGAGTATTCTGCTTAATTCAGAAACTCTGTCCATCACCACCCCCTTTTCTGAATCGTTTTGTCCACCATAAGCGTGGAAGGGTATACTCAGATGTGAGTCCCTTTCTCATTGCACCATCAGGATTCAAGCAAGCCGGGCCGATGACGGCTGTAATGCCAGAAACCGGTCCCCGGAAGCTTGTTTCCTTCCCAGTATAAGAATTGGCTTGGTAGTTTGGTTTGCCCTGTTCCCATGATGCACTGGGACAGGGACAGACTAATTTGCATGTAGCCAGGTTCTGAGCTGGGATGGTGCAGTGAGCTAAAAAGCGGTGATGGATCAAGCCCTGATATGTTGACTGGGTAGGAGTATTCTGCTTAATTCAGAAACTCTGTCCATCACCACCCCCTTTTCTGAATCGTTTTGTCCACCATAAGCGTGGAAGGGTATACGCAGATGTGAGTCCCTTGCTCATTGCACCATCAGGATTCAAGCAAGCCGGGCCGATGACGGCTGTAATGCCAGAAACCGGTCCCCGGAAGCTTGTTACCTTCCCAGTATAAGAATTGGCTTGGTAGTTTGGTTTGCCCTGTTCCCATGATGCACTGGGACAGGGACAGACTAATTTGCATGTAGCCAGGTTCTGAGCTGGGATGGTGCAGTGAGCTAAAAAACGGTGATGGATCAAGCCCTGATCTGTTGACTGGGTAGGAGTATTCTGCTTAATTCAGAAACTCTGTCCATCACCACCCCCTTTTCTGAATCATTTTGTCCACCATAAACGTGGAAGGATATACTCAGATGTGAGTCCCTTGCTCATTGCACCATCAGGATTCAAGCAAGCCGGGCCAATGACGGCTGTAATGCCAGAAACCGGTCCCCGGAAGCTTGTTTCCTTCCCAGTATAAGAATTGGCTTGGTAGTTTGGTTTGCCCTGTTCCCATGATGCACTGGGACAGAGACAGACTAATTTGCATGTAGCCAGGTTCTGAGCTGGGATGGTGCAGTGAGCTAAAAAACAGTGATGGATCAAGCCCTGATCTGTTGACTGAGTAGAAGTATTCTGCTTAATTCAGAAACTCTGTCCATCACCACCCCCTTTTCTGAATTGTTTTGTCCACCATAAGCGTGGAAGGGTATACTCAGATGTGAGTCCCTTGCTCATTGCACCATCAGGATTCAAGCAAGCCGGGCCGATGACGGCTGTAATGCCAGAAACCAGTCCCCGGAAGCTTGTTTCCTTCCCAGTATAAGAATTGGCTTGGTAGTTTGGTTTGCCCTGTTCCCATGATGCACTAGGACAGGGTCAGACTAATTTGCATGTAGCCAGGTTCTGAGCTGGGATGGTGCAGTGAGCTAAAAAACGGTGATGGATCAAGCCCTGATCTTTTGACTGGGTAGGAGTATTCTGCTTAATTCAGAAACTCTGTCAATCACCACCCCCTTTTCTGAATTGTTTTGTCCACCATAAGCGTGGAAGGGTATACTCAGATGTGAGTCCCTTGCTCATTGCACCATCAGGATTCAAGCAAGCCGGGCCGATGACGGCTGTAATGCCAGAAACCGGTCCCCGGAAGCTTGTTCCCTTCCCAGTATAAGAATTGGCTTGGTAGTTTGGTTTGCCCTGTTCCCATGATACACTGGGACAGAGACAGACTAATTTGCATGTAGCCAGGTTCTGAGCTGGGATGGTGCAGTGAGCTAAAAAACAGTGATGGATCAAGCCCTGATCTGTTGACTGAGTAGAAGTATTCTGCTTAATTCAGAAACTCTGTCCATCACCACCCCCTTTTCTGAATCGTTTTGTCCACCATAAGCGTGGAAGGGTATACTCAGATGTGAGTCCCTTGCTCATTGCACCATCAGGATTCAAGCAAGCCGGGCCGATGACGGCTGTAATGCCAGAAACCAGTCCCCGGAAGCTTGTTTCCTTCCCAGTATAAGAATTGGCTTGGTAGTTTGGTTTGCCCTGTTCCCATGATGCACTAGGACAGGGTCAGACTAATTTGCATGTAGCCAGGTTCTGAGCTGGGATGGAGCTGTGAGCTAAAAAACGGTGATGGATCAAGCCCTGATCTGTTGACTGGGTAGGAGTATTCTGCTTAATTCAGAAACTCTGTCCATCACCACCCCCTTTTCTGAATGTTTTTGTCCACCATAAGCGTGGAAGGGTATACTCAGATGTGAGTCCCTTGCTCATTGCACCATCAGGATTCAAGCAAGCCGGGCCGATGACGGCTGTAATACCAGAAACCGGTCCCCGGAAGCTTGTTTCCTTCCCAGTATAAGAATTGGCTTGGTAGTTTGGTTTGCCCTGTTCCCATGATGCACTGGGACATGGACAGACTAATTTGCATGTAGCCAGGTTCTGAGCTGGGATGGTGCAGTGAGCTAAAAAACGGTGATGGATCAAGCCCTGATCTGTTGACTGGGTAGGAGTATTCTGCTTAATTCAGAAACTCTGTCCATCACCACTCCGTTTTGTGAATCGTTTTGACCACCATAAGCGTGGAAGGGTATACTCAGATGTGAGTCCCTTGCTCATTGCACCATCAGGATTCAAGCAAGCCGGGCCGATGACGGCTATAATACCAGAAACCGGTCCCCGGAAGCTTGTTTCCTTCCCAGTATAAGAATTGGCTTGGTAGTTTGGTTTGCCCTGTTCCCATGATGCACTGGGACAGGGACAGACTAATTTGCATGTAGCCAGGTTCTGAGCTGGGATGGTGCAGTGAGCTAAAAAACGGTGATGGATCAAGCCCTGATCTGTTGACTGGGTAGGAGTATTCTGCTTAATTCAGAAACTCTGTCCATCACCACTCCCTTTTCTGAATCGTTTTGTTCACCATAAGCGTGGAAGGGTATACTCAGATGTGAGTCCCTTGCTCATTGCACCATCAGGATTCAAGCAAGCCGGGCCGATGACGGCTGTAATGCCAGAAACCGGTCCCCGGAAGCTTGTTTCCTTCCCAGTATAAGAATTGGCTTGGTAGTTTGGTTTGCCCTGTTCCCATGATGCACTGGGACAGGGACAGACTAATATGCATGTAGCCAGGTTCTGAGCTGGGATGGTGCAGTGAGCTAAAAAACGGTGATGGATCAAGCCCTGATCTGTTGACTGGGTAGGAGTATTCTGCTTAATTCAGAAACTCTGTCCATCACCACCCCCTTTTCTGAATCGTTTTATCCACCATAAGCGTGGAAGGGTATACTCAGATGTGAGTCCCTTGCTCATTTCACCATCAGGATTCAAGCAAGCCGGGCCGATGACGGCTGTAATGCCAGAAACCGGTCCCCGGAAGCTTGTTTCCTTCCCAGTATAAGAATTGGCTTGGTAGTTTAGTTTGCCCTGTTCCCATGATGCACTGGGACAGGGACAGACTAATTTGCATGTAGCCAGGTTCTGAGCTGGGATGGTGCAGTGAGCTAAAAAACGGTGATGGATCAAGCCCTGATCTGTTGACTGGGTAGGAGTATTCTGCTTAATTCAGAAACTCTGTCCATCACCACCCCCTTTTCTGAATCGTTTTGTCCACCATAAGCGTGGAAGGGTATACTCAGATGTGAGTCCCTTGCTCATTGCACCATCAGGATTCAAGCAATCTGGGCCGATGAAGGCTGTAATGCCAGAAACCGGTCCCCGGAAGCTTGTTTCCTTCCCAGTATAAGAATTGGCTTGGTAGTTTGGTTTGCCCTGTTCCCATGATGCACTGGGAGAGGGACAGACTAATTTGCATGTAGCCAGGTTCTGAGCTGGGATGGTGCAGTGAGCTAAAAAACGGTGATGGATCAAGCCCTGATCTGTTGACTGGGTAGGAGTATTCTGCTTAATTCAGAAACTCTGTCCATCACCACCCCCTTTTCTGTATCGTTTTGTCCACCTTAAGCGTGGAAGGGTATACTCAGATGTGAGTCCCTTGCTCATTGCACCATCAGGATTCAAGCAAGCCAGGCCGATGACGGCTGTAATGCCAGAAACCGGTCCCCGGAAGCTTGTTTCCTTCCCAGTATAAGAATTGGCTTGGTAGTTTGGTTTGCCCTGTTCCCATGATGCACTGGGACAGGGACAGACTAATTTGCATGTAGCCAGGTTCTGAGCTGGGATGGTGCAGTGAGCTAAAAAACGGTGATGGATCAAGCCCTGATCTGTTGACTGGGTAGGAGTATTCTGCTTAATTCAGAAACTCTGTCCATCACCACCCCCTTTTCTGAATCGTTTTGTCCACCATAAGCGTGGAAGGGTATACTCAGATGTGAGTCCCTTGCTCATTGCACCATCAGGATTCAAGAAAGCCGGGCCGATGACGGCTGTAATGCCAGAAACCGGTCCCCGGAAGCTTGTTTCCTTCCCAGTATATGAATTGGCTTGGTAGTTTTGTTTGCCCTGTTCCCATGATGCACTGGGACAGGGACAGACTAATTTGCATGTAGCCAGGTTCTGAGCTGGGATGGTGCAGTGAGCTAAAAAACGGTTATGGATCAAGCCCTGATCTGTTGACTGGGTAGGAGTATTCTGCTTAATTCAGAAATTCTGTCCATCACCACCCCCTTTTCTGAATCGTTTTGTCCACCATAAGCGTGGAAGGATATACTCAGATGTGAGTCCCTTGCTCATTGCACCATCAGGATTCAAGCAAGCCGGGCCGATGACGGCTGTAATGCCAGAAACCGGTCCCCGGAAGCTTGTTTCCTTCCCAGTATAAGAATTGGCTTAGTAGTTTGGTTTGCCCTGTTCCCATGATGCACTGGTACAGGGACAGACTAATTTGCATGTAGCCAGGTTCTGAGCTGGAATGGTGCAGTGAGCTAAAAAACAGTGATGGATCAAGCCCTGATCTGTAGACTGGGTAGGAGTATTCTGCTTAATTCAGAAACTCTGTCCATCACCACCCCCTTTTCTGAATCGTTTTGTCCACCATAAGCGTGGAAGGGTATACTCAGATGTGAGTCCCTTGCTCATTGCACCATCAGGATTCAAGCAAGCCGGGTCGATGACGGCTGTAATGCCAGAAACCAGTCCCCGGAAGCTTGTTTCCTTCCCAGTATAAGAATTGGCTTGGTAGTTTGGTTTGCCCTGTTCCCATGATGCACTGGGACAGGGACAGACTAATTTGCATGTAGCCAGGTTCTGAGCTGGGATGGTGCAGTGAGCTAAAAAACGGTGATGGATCAACCCCTGATCTCTTGACTGGGTAGGAGTATTCTGCTCAATTCAGAAACTCTGTCCATCACCACCCCCTTTTTTGAATCGTTTTGTCCACCATAAGCGTGGAAGGGTATACTCAGATGTGAGTCCCTTGCTCATTGCACCATCAGGATTCAAGCAAGCCGGGCCGATGACGGCTGTAATGCCAGAAACCGGTCCCCGGAAGCTTGTTTCCTTCCCAGTATAAGAATTGGCTTGGTAGTTTGGTTTGCCCTGTTCCCATGATGCACTGGGACAGGGACAGACTAATTTGCATGTAGCCAGGTTCTGAGCTGGGATGGTGCAGTGAGCTAAAAAACGGTGATGGATCAAGCCCTGATCTGTTGACTGGGTAGGAGTATTCTGCTTAATTCAGAAGCTCTGTCCATCACCACCCCCTTTTCTGAATCGTTTTGTCCACCATAAGCGTGGAAGGGTATACTCAGATGTGAGTCCCTTGCTCATTGCACCATCAGGATTCAAGCAAGCCGGGCCGATGACGGCTGTAATGCCAGAAACCGGTCCCCGGAAGCTTGTTTCCTTCCCAGTATAAGAATTGGCTTGGTAGTTTGGTTTGCCCTGTTCCCATGATGCACTGGGACAGGGACAGACTAATTTGCATGTAGCCAGGTTCTGAGCTGGGATGGTGCAGTGAGCTAAAAAACGGTGATGGATCAAGCCCTGATCTGTTGACTGGGTAGGAGTATTCTGCTTAATTCAGAAACTCTTTCCATCACCACCCCCTTTTCTGAATCGTTTTGTCCACCATAAGCGTGGAAGGGTATACTCAGATGTGAGTCCCTTGCTCATTGCACCATCAGGATTGAAGCAAGCCGGGCCGATGACGGCTGTAATGCCAGAAACCGGTCCCCGGAAGCTTGTTTCCTTCCCAGTATAAGAATTGGCTTGGTAGTTTTGTTTGCCCTGTTCCCATGATGCACTGGGACAGGGACAGACTAATTTGCATGTAGCCAGGTTCTGAGCTGGGATGGTGCAGTGAGCTAAAAAACGGTGATGGATCAAGCCCTGATCTGTTGACTGGGTAGGAGTATTCTGCTTAATTCAGAAACTCTGTCCATCACCACCCCCTTTTCTGAATCGTTTTGTCCACCATAAGCGTGGAAGGATATACTCAGATGTGAGTCCCTTGCTCATTGCACCATCAGGATTCAAGCAAGCCGGGCCGATGACGGCTGTAATGCCAGAAACCGGTCCCCGGAAGCTTGTTTCCTTCCCAGTATAAGAATTGGCTTGGTAGTTTGGTTTGCCCTGTTCCCATGATGCACTGGGACAGGGACAGACTAATTTGCATGTAGCCAGGTTCTGAGCTGGGATGGTGCAGTGAGCTAAAAAACGGTGATGGATCAAGCCCTGATCTGTTGACTGGGTAGGAGTATTCTGCCTAATTCAGAAACTCTGTCCATCACCACCCCCTTTTCTGAATCGTTTTGTCCACCATAAGCGTGGAAGGGTATACTCAGATGTGAGTCCCTTTCTCATTGCACCATCAGGATTCAAGCAAGCCGGGCCGATGACGGCTGTAATGCCAGAAACCGGTCCCCGGAAGCTTGTTTCCTTCCCAGTATAAGAATTGGCTTGGTAGTTTGGTTTGCCCTGTTCCCATGATGCACTGGGACAGGGACAGACTAATTTGCATGTAGCCAGGTTCTGAGCTGGGATGGTGCAGTGAGCTAAAAAGCGGTGATGGATCAAGCCCTGATATGTTGACTGGGTAGGAGTATTCTGCTTAATTCAGAAACTCTGTCCATCACCACCCCCTTTTCTGAATCGTTTTGTCCACCATAAGCGTGGAAGGGTATACGCAGATGTGAGTCCCTTGCTCATTGCACCATCAGGATTCAAGCAAGCCGGGCCGATGACGGCTGTAATGCCAGAAACCGGTCCCCGGAAGCTTGTTACCTTCCCAGTATAAGAATTGGCTTGGTAGTTTGGTTTGCCCTGTTCCCATGATGCACTGGGACAGGGACAGACTAATTTGCATGTAGCCAGGTTCTGAGCTGGGATGGTGCAGTGAGCTAAAAAACGGTGATGGATCAAGCCCTGATCTGTTGACTGGGTAGGAGTATTCTGCTTAATTCAGAAACTCTGTCCATCACCACCCCCTTTTCTGAATCATTTTGTCCACCATAAACGTGGAAGGATATACTCAGATGTGAGTCCCTTGCTCATTGCACCATCAGGATTCAAGCAAGCCGGGCCAATGACGGCTGTAATGCCAGAAACCGGTCCCCGGAAGCTTGTTTCCTTCCCAGTATAAGAATTGGCTTGGTAGTTTGGTTTGCCCTGTTCCCATGATGCACTGGGACAGAGACAGACTAATTTGCATGTAGCCAGGTTCTGAGCTGGGATGGTGCAGTGAGCTAAAAAACAGTGATGGATCAAGCCCTGATCTGTTGACTGAGTAGAAGTATTCTGCTTAATTCAGAAACTCTGTCCATCACCACCCCCTTTTCTGAATCGTTTTGTCCACCATAAGCGTGGAAGGGTATACTCAGATGTGAGTCCCTTGCTCATTGCACCATCAGGATTCAAGCAAGCCGGGCCGATGACGGCTGTAATGCCAGAAACCAGTCCCCGGAAGCTTGTTTCCTTCCCAGTATAAGAATTGGCTTGGTAGTTTGGTTTGCCCTGTTCCCATGATGCACTAGGACAGGGTCAGACTAATTTGCATGTAGCCAGGTTCTGAGCTGGGATGGTGCAGTGAGCTAAAAAACGGTGATGGATCAAGCCCTGATCTGTTGACTGGGTAGGAGTATTCTGCTTAATTCAGAAACTCTGTCAATCACCACCCCCTTTTCTGAATTGTTTTGTCCACCATAAGCGTGGAAGGGTATACTCAGATGTGAGTCCCTTGCTCATTGCACCATCAGGATTCAAGCAAGCCGGGCCGATGACGGCTGTAATGCCAGAAACCGGTCCCCGGAAGCTTGTTCCCTTCCCAGTATAAGAATTGGCTTGGTAGTTTGGTTTGCCCTGTTCCCATGATACACTGGGACAGAGACAGACTAATTTGCATGTAGCCAGGTTCTGAGCTGGGATGGTGCAGTGAGCTAAAAAACAGTGATGGATCAAGCCCTGATCTGTTGACTGAGTAGAAGTATTCTGCTTAATTCAGAAACTCTGTCCATCACCACCCCCTTTTCTGAATCGTTTTGTCCACCATAAGCGTGGAAGGGTATACTCAGATGTGAGTCCCTTGCTCATTGCACCATCAGGATTCAAGCAAGCCGGGCCGATGACGGCTGTAATGCCAGAAACCAGTCCCCGGAAGCTTGTTTCCTTCCCAGTATAAGAATTGGCTTGGTAGTTTGGTTTGCCCTGTTCCCATGATGCACTAGGACAGGGTCAGACTAATTTGCATGTAGCCAGGTTCTGAGCTGGGATGGAGCTGTGAGCTAAAAAACGGTGATGGATCAAGCCCTGATCTGTTGACTGGGTAGGAGTATTCTGCTTAATTCAGAAACTCTGTCCATCACCACCCCCTTTTCTGAATGTTTTTGTCCACCATAAGCGTGGAAGGGTATACTCAGATGTGAGTCCCTTGCTCATTGCACCATCAGGATTCAAGCAAGCCGGGCCGATGACGGCTGTAATGCCAGAAACCGGTCCCCGGAAGCTTGTTTCCTTCCCAGTATAAGAATTGGCTTGGTAGTTTGGTTTGCCCTGTTCCCATGATGCACTGGGACAGGGACAGACTAATTTGCATGTAGCCAGGTTCTGAGCTGGGATGGTGCAGTGAGCTAAAAAGCGGTGATGGATCAAGCCCTGATATGTTGACTGGGTAGGAGTATTCTGCTTAATTCAGAAACTCTGTCCATCACCACCCCCTTTTCTGAATCGTTTTGTCCACCATAAGCGTGGAAGGGTATACTCAGATGTGAGTCCCTTGCTCATTGCACCATCAGGATTCAAGCAAGCCGGGCCGATGACGGCTGTAATACCAGAAACCGGTCCCCGGAAGCTTGTTTCCTTCCCAGTATAAGAATTGGCTTGGTAGTTTGGTTTGCCCTGTTCCCATGATGCACTGGGACATGGACAGACTAATTTGCATGTAGCCAGGTTCTGAGCTGGGATGGTGCAGTGAGCTAAAAAACGGTGATGGATCAAGCCCTGATCTGTTGACTGGGTAGGAGTATTCTGCTTAATTCAGAAACTCTGTCCATCACCACTCCGTTTTCTGAATCGTTTTGACCACCATAAGCGTGGAAGGGTATACTCAGATGTGAGTCCCTTGCTCATTGCACCATCAGGATTCAAGCAAGCCGGGCCGATGACGGCTATAATACCAGAAACCGGTCCCCGGAAGCTTGTTTCCTTCCCAGTATAAGAATTGGCTTGGTAGTTTGGTTTGCCCTGTTCCCATGATGCACTGGGACAGGGACAGACTAATTTGCATGTAGCCAGGTTCTGAGCTGGGATGGTGCAGTGAGCTAAAAAACGGTGATGGATCAAGCCCTGATCTGTTGACTGGGTAGGAGTATTCTGCTTAATTCAGAAACTCTGTCCATCACCACTCCCTTTTCTGAATCGTTTTGTTCACCATAAGCGTGGAAGGGTATACTCAGATGTGAGTCCCTTGCTCATTGCACCATCAGGATTCAAGCAAGCCGGGCCGATGACGGCTGTAATGCCAGAAACCGGTCCCCGGAAGCTTGTTTCCTTCCCAGTATAAGAATTGGCTTGGTAGTTTGGTTTGCCCTGTTCCGATGATGCACTGGGACAGGGACAGACTAATTTGCATGTAGCCAGGTTCTGAGCTGGGATGGTGCAGTGAGCTAAAAAACGGTGATGGATCAAGCCCTGATCTGTTGACTGGGTAGGAGTATTCTGCTTAATTCAGAAACTCTGTCCATCACCACCCCCTTTTCTGAATCGTTTTGTCCACCATAAGCGTGGAAGGGTATACTCAGATGTGAGTCCCTTGCTCATTTCACCATCAGGATTCAAGCAAGCCGGGCCGATGACGGCTGTAATGCCAGAAACCGGTCCCCGGAAGCTTGTTTCCTTCCCAGTATAAGAATTGGCTTGGTAGTTTAGTTTGCCCTGTTCCCATGATGCACTGGGACAGGGACAGACTAATTTGCATGTAGCCAGGTTCTGAGCTGGGATGGTGCAGTGAGCTAAAAAACGGTGATGGATCAAGCCCTGATCTGTTGACTGGGTAGGAGTATTCTGCTTAATTCAGAAACTCTGTCCATCACCACCCCCTTTTCTGAATCGTTTTGTCCACCATAAGCGTGGAAGGGTATACTCAGATGTGAGTCCCTTGCTCATTGCACCATCAGGATTCAAGCAATCTGGGCCGATGACGGCTGTAATGCCAGAAACCGGTCCCCGGAAGCTTGTTTCCTTCCCAGTATAAGAATTGGCTTGGTAGTTTGGTTTGCCCTGTTCCCATGATGCACTGGGAGAGGGACAGACTAATTTGCATGTAGCCAGGTTCTGAGCTGGGATGGTGCAGTGAGCTAAAAAACGGTGATGGATCAAGCCCTGATCTGTTGACTGGGTAGGAGTATTCTGCTTAATTCAGAAACTCTGTCCATCACCACCCCCTTTTCTGTATCGTTTTGTCCACCTTAAGCGTGGAAGGGTATACTCAGATGTGAGTCCCTTGCTCATTGCACCATCAGGATTCAAGCAAGCCAGGCCGATGACGGCTGTAATGCCAGAAACCGGTCCCCGGAAGCTTGTTTCCTTCCCAGTATAAGAATTGGCTTGGTAGTTTGGTTTGCCCTGTTCTCATGATGCACTGGGACAGGGACAGACTAATTTGCATGTAGCCAGGTTCTGAGCTGGGATGGTGCAGTGAGCTAAAAAACGGTGATGGATCAAGCCCTGATCTGTTGACTGGGTAGGAGTATTCTGCTTAATTCAGAAACTCTGTCCATCACCACCCCCTTTTCTGAATCGTTTTGTCCACCATAAGCGTGGAAGGGTATACTCAGATGTGAGTCCCTTGCTCATTGCACCATCAGGATTCAAGAAAGCCGGGCCGATGACGGCTGTAATGCCAGAAACCGGTCCCCGGAAGCTTGTTTCCTTCCCAGTATATGAATTGGCTTGGTAGTTTTGTTTGCCCTGTTCCCATGATGCACTGGGACAGGGACAGACTAATTTGCATGTAGCCAGGTTCTGAGCTGGGATGGTGCAGTGAGCTAAAAAACGGTTATGGATCAAGCCCTGATCTGTTGACTGGGTAGGAGTATTCTGCTTAATTCAGAAATTCTGTCCATCACCACCCCCTTTTCTGAATCGTTTTGTCCACCATAAGCGTGGAAGGATATACTCAGATGTGAGTCCCTTGCTCATTGCACCATCAGGATTCAAGCAAGCCGGGCCGATGATGGCTGTAATGCCAGAAACCGGTCCCCGGAAGCTTGTTTCCTTCCCAGTATAAGAATTGGCTTAGTAGTTTGGTTTGCCCTGTTCCCATGATGCACTGGTACAGGGACAGACTAATTTGCATGTAGCCAGGTTCTGAGCTGGAATGGTGCAGTGAGCTAAAAAACAGTGATGGATCAAGCCCTGATCTGTAGACTGGGTAGGAGTATTCTGCTTAATTCAGAAACTCTGTCCATCACCACCCCCTTTTCTGAATCGTTTTGTCCACCATAAGCGTGGACAGGGTATACTCAGATGTGAGTCCCTTGCTCATTGCACCATCAGGATTCAAGCAAGCCGGGCCGATGACGGCTGTAATACCAGAAACCGGTCCCCGGAAGCTTGTTTCCTTCCCAGTATAAGAATTGGCTTGGTAGTTTGGTTTGCCCTGTTCCCATGATGCACTGGGACAGGGACAGACTAATTTGCATGTAGCCAGGTTCTGAGCAGGGATGGTGCAGTGAGCTAAAAAACGGTGATGGATCATGCCCTGATCTGTTGACTGGGTAGGAGTATTCTGCTTAATTCAGAAACTCTGTCCATCACCACTCCCTTTTCTGAATCGTTTTGTTCACCATAAGCGTGGAAGGGTATACTCAGATGTGAGTCCCTTGCTCATTGCACCATCAGGATTCAAGCAAGCCGGGCCGATGATGGCTGTAATGCCAGAAACCGGTCCCCGGAAGCTTGTTTCCTTCCCAGTATAAGAATTGGCTTGGTAGTTTGGTTTGCCCTGTTCCCATGATGCACTGGGACAGGGACAGACTAATTTGCATGTTGCCAGGTTCTGAGCTGGGATGGTGCAGTGAGCTAAAAAACGGTGATGGATCAAGCCCTGATCTGTTGACTGGGTAGGAGTATTCTGCTTAATTCAGAAACTCTGTCCATCACCACCCCCTTTTCTGAATCGTTTTGTCCACCATAAGCGTGGAAGGGTATACTCAGATGTGTGTCCCTTGCTCATTTCACCATCAGGATTCAAGCAAGCCGGGCCGATGACGGCTGTAATGCCAGAAACCGGTCCCCGGAAGCTTGTTTCCTTCCCAGTGTAAGAATTGGCTTGGTAGTTTAGTTTGCCCTGTTCCCATGATGCACTGGGACAGGGACAGACTAATTTGCATGTAGCCAGGTTCTGAGCTGGGATGGTGCAGTGAGCTAAAAAACGGTGATGGATCAAGCCCTGATCTGTTGACTGGGCAGGAGTATTCTGCTTAATTCAGAAACTCTGTCCATCACCACCCCCTTTTCTGAATCGTTTTGTCCACCATAAGCGTGGAAGGGTATACTCAGATGTGAGTCCCTTGCTCATTGCACCATCAGGATTCAAGCAATCTGGGCCGATGAAGGCTGTAATGCCAGAAACCGGTCCCCGGAAGCTTGTTTCCTTCCCAGTATAAGAATTGGCTTGGTAGTTTGGTTTGCCCTGTTCCCATGATGCACTGGGACAGGGACAGACTAATTTGCATGTAGCCAGGTTCTGAGCTGGGATGGTGCAGTGAGCTAAAAAACGGTGATGGATCAAGCCCTGATCTGTTGACTGGGTAGGAGTATTCTGCTTAATTCAGAAACTCTGTCCATCACCACCCCCTTTTCTGTATCGTTTTGTCCACCATAAGCGTGGAAGGGTATACTCAGATGTGAGTCCCTTGCTCATTGCACCATCAGGATTCAAGCAAGCCAGGCCGATGACGGCTGTAATGCCAGAAACCGGTCCCCGGAAGCTTGTTTCCTTCCCAGTATAAGAATTGGCTTGGTAGCTTGGTTTGCCCTGTTCCCATGATGCACTGGGACAGGGACAGACTAATTTGCATGTAGCCAGGTTCTGAGCTGGGATGGTGCAGTGAGCTAAAAAACGGTGATGGATCAAGCCCTGATCTGTTGACTGGGTAGGAGTATTCTGCTTAATTCAGAAACTATGTCCATCACCACCCCCTTTTCTGAATCGTTTTGTCCACCATAAGCGTGGAAGGGTATACTCAGATGTGAGTCCCTTGCTCATTGCACCATCAGGATTCAAGCAAGCCGGGCCGATGACGGCTGTAATGCCAGAAACCGGTCCCCGGAAGCTTGTTTCCTTCCCAGTATATGAATTGGCTTGGTAGTTTTGTTTGCCCTGTTCCCATGATGCACTGGGACAGGGACAGACTAATTTGCATGTAGCCAGGTTCTGAGCTGGGATGGTGCAGTGAGCTAAAAAAAGGTTATGGATCAAGCCCTGATCTGTTGACTGGGTAGGAGTATTCTGCTTAATTCAGAAATTCTGTCCATCACCACCCCCTTTTCTGAATCGTTTTGTCCACCATAAGCGTGGAAGGATATACTCAGATGTGAGTCCCTTGCTCATTGCACCATCAGGATTCAAGCAAGCCGGGCCGATGACGGCTGTAATGCCAGAAACCGGTCTCCGGAAGCTTGTTTCCTTCCCAGTATAAGAATTGGCTTAGTAGTTTGGTTTGCCCTGTTCCCATGATGCACTGGTACAGGGACAGACTAATTTGCATGTAGCCAGGTTCTGAGCTGGAATGGTGCAGTGAGCTAAAAAACAGTGATGGATCAAGCCCTGATCTGTAGACTGGGTAGGAGTATTCTGCTTAATTCAGAAACTCTGTCCATCACCACTCCCTTTTCTGAATCGTTTTGTCCACCATAAGCGGGGAAGGGTATACTCAGATGTGAGTCCCTTGCTCATTGCACCATCAGGATTCAAGCAAGCCGGGCCGATGACGGCTGTAATGCCAGAAACCGGTCCCCGGAAGCTTGTTTCCTTCCCAGTATATGAATTGGCTTGGTAGTTTTGTTTGCCCTGTTCCCATGATGCACTGGGACAGGGACAGACTAATTTGCATGTAGCCAGGTTCTGAGCTGGGATGGTGCAGTGAGCTAAAAAACGGTTATGGATAAAGCCCTGATCTGTTGACTGGGTAGGAGTATTCTGCTTAATTCAGAAATTCTGTCCATCACCACCCCCTTTTCTGAATCGTTTTGTCCACCATAAGCGTGGAAGGATATACTCAGATGTGAGTCCCTTGCTCATTGCACCATCAGGATTCAAGCAAGCCGGGCCGATGACGGCTGTAATGCCAGAAACCGGTCTCCGGAAGCTTGTTTCCTTCCCAGTATAAGAATTGGCTTAGTAGTTTGGTTTGCCCTGTTCCCATGATGCACTGGTACAGGGACAGACTAATTTGCACGTAGCCAGGTTCTGAGCTGGAATGGTGCAGTGAGCTAAAAAACAGTGATGGATCAAGCCCTGATCTGTAGACTGGGTAGGAGTATTCTGCTTAATTCAGAAACTCTGTCCATCACCACCCCCTTTTCTGAATCGTTTTGTCCACCATAAGCGTGGAAGGGTATACTCAGATGTGAGTCCCTTGCTCATTGCACCATCAGGATTCAAGCAAGCCGGGTCGATGACAGCTGTAATGCCAGAAACCAGTCCCCGGAAGCTTGTTTCTTTCCCAGTATAAGAATTGGCTTGGTAGTTTGGTTTGCCCTGTTCCCATGATGCACTGGGACAGGGACAGACTAATTTGCATGTAGCCAGGTTCTGAGCTGGGATGGTGCAGTGAGCTAAAAAACGGTGATGGATCAAGCCCTGATCTGTTGACTGGGTAGGAGTATTCTGCCTAATTCAGAAGCTCTGTCCATCACCACCCCCTTTTCTGAATCGTTTTGACCACCATAAGCGTGGAAGGGTATACTCAGATGTGAGTCCCTTGCTCATTGCACCATCAGGATTCAAGCAAGCCGGGCCGATGACGGATATAATGCCAGAAACCGGTCCCCAGAAGCTTGTTTCCTTCCCAGTATAAGAATTGGCTTGGTAGTTTGGTTTGCCCTGTTCCCATGATGCACTGGGACCGGGACAGACTAATTTGCATGTAGCCAGGTTCTGAGCTGGGATGGTGCAGTGAGCTAAAAAACGGTGATGGATCAAGCCCTGATCTGTTGACTGGGTAGGAGTATTCTGCTTAATTCAGAAACTCTGTCCATCACCACCCCCTTTTCTGTATTGTTTTGTCCACCATAAGCGTGGAAGGGTATACTCAGATGTGAGTCCCTTGCTCATTGCACCATCAGGATTCAAGCAAGCCAGGCCGATGACGGCTGTAATGCCAGAAACCGGTCCCCGGAAGCTTGTTTCCTTCCCAGTATAAGAATTGGCTTGGTAGTTTGGTTTGCCCTGTTCCCATGATGCACTGGGACAGGGACAGACTAATTTGCATGTACCAGGTTCTGAGCTGGGATGGTGCAGTGAGCTAAAAAACGGTGATGGATCAAGCCCTGATCTGTTGACTGGGTAGGAGTATTCTGCTTAATTCAGAAACTCTGTCCATCACCACCCCCTTTTCTGAATCGTTTTGTCCACCATAAGCGTGGAAGGGTATACTCAGATGTGAGTCCCTTGCTCATTGCACCATCAGGATTCAAGCAAGCCGGGCCGATGACGGCTGTAATGCCAGAAACCGGTCCCCGGAAGCTTGTTTCCTTCCCAGTATAAGAATTGGCTTGGTAGTTTTGTTTGCCCTGTTCCCATGATGCACTGGGACAGGGACAGACTAATTTGCATGTAGCCAGGTTCTGAGCTGGGATGGTGCAGTGAGCTAAAAAAACGGTGATGGATCAAGCCCTGATCTGTTGACTGGGTAGGAGTATTCTGCTTAATTCAGAAACTCTGTCCATCACCACCCCCTTTTCTGAATCGTTTTGTCCACCATAAGCGTGGAAGGATATACTCAGATGTGAGTCCCTTGCTCATTGCACCATCAGGATTCAAGCAAGCCGGGCCGATGACGGCTGTAATGCCAGAAACCGGTCCCCGGAAGCTTGTTTCCTTCCCAGTATAAGAATTGGCTTGGTAGTTTGGTTTGCCCTGTTCCCATGATGCACTGGGACAGGGACAGACTAATTTGCATGTAGCCAGGTTCTGAGCTGGGATGGTGCAGTGAGCTAAAAAACGGTGATGGATCAAGCCCTGATCTGTTGACTGGGTAGGAGTATTCTGCTTAATTCAGAAACTCTTTCCATCACCACCCCCTTTTCTGAATCGTTTTGTCCACCATAAGCGTGGAAGGGTATACTCAGATGTGAGTCCCTTGCTCATTGCACCATCAGGATTGAAGCAAGCCGGGCCGATGACGGCTGTAATGCCAGAAACCGGTCCCCGGAAGCTTGTTTCCTTCCCAGTATAAGAATTGGCTTGGTAGTTTTGTTTGCCCTGTTCCCATGATGCACTGGGACAGGGACAGACTAATTTGCATGTAGCCAGGTTCTGAGCTGGGATGGTGCAGTGAGCTAAAAAACGGTGATGGATCAAGCCCTGATCTGTTGACTGGGTAGGAGTATTCTGCTTAATTCAGAAACTCTGTCCATCACCACCCCCTTTTCTGAATCGTTTTGTCCACCATAAGCGTGGAAGGATATACTCAGATGTGAGTCCCTTGCTCATTGCACCATCAGGATTCAAGCAAGCCGGGCCGATGATGGCTGTAATGCCAGAAACCGGTCCCCGGAAGCTTGTTTCCTTCCCAGTATAAGAATTGGCTTGGTAGTTTGGTTTGCCCTGTTCCCATGATGCACTGGGACAGGGACAGACTAATTTGCATGTAGCCAGGTTCTGAGCTGGGATGGTGCAGTGAGCTAAAAAACGGTGATGGATCAAGCCCTGATCTGTTGACTGGGTAGGAGTATTCTGCTTAATTCAGAAACTCTGTCCATCACCACCCCCTTTTCTGAATCGTTTTGTCCACCATAAGCGTGGAAGGGTATACTCAGATGTGAGTCCCTTTCTCATTGCACCATCAGGATTCAAGCAAGCCGGGCCGATGACGGCTGTAATGCCAGAAACCGGTCCCCGGAAGCTTGTTTCCTTCCCAGTATAAGAATTGGCTTGGTAGTTTGGTTTGCCCTGTTCCCATGATGCACTGGGACAGGGACAGACTAATTTGCATGTAGCCAGGTTCTGAGCTGGGATGGTGCAGTGAGCTAAAAAGCGGTGATGGATCAAGCCCTGATATGTTGACTGGGTAGGAGTATTCTGCTTAATTCAGAAACTCTGTCCATCACCACCCCCTTTTCTGAATCGTTTTGTCCACCATAAGCGTGGAAGGGTATACGCAGATGTGAGTCCCTTGCTCATTGCACCATCAGGATTCAAGCAAGCCGGGCCGATGACGGCTGTAATGCCAGAAACCGGTCCCCGGAAGCTTGTTACCTTCCCAGTATAAGAATTGGCTTGGTAGTTTGGTTTGCCCTGTTCCCATGATGCACTGGGACAGGGACAGACTAATTTGCATGTAGCCAGGTTCTGAGCTGGGATGGTGCAGTGAGCTAAAAAACGGTGATGGATCAAGCCCTGATCTGTTGACTGGGTAGGAGTATTCTGCTTAATTCAGAAACTCTGTCCATCACCACCCCCTTTTCTGAATCATTTTGTCCACCATAAACGTGGAAGGATATACTCAGATGTGAGTCCCTTGCTCATTGCACCATCAGGATTCAAGCAAGCCGGGCCAATGACGGCTGTAATGCCAGAAACCGGTCCCCGGAAGCTTGTTTCCTTCCCAGTATAAGAATTGGCTTGGTAGTTTGGTTTGCCCTGTTCCCATGATGCACTGGGACAGAGACAGACTAATTTGCATGTAGCCAGGTTCTGAGCTGGGATGGTGCAGTGAGCTAAAAAACAGTGATGGATCAAGCCCTGATCTGTTGACTGAGTAGAAGTATTCTGCTTAATTCAGAAACTCTGTCCATCACCACCCCCTTTTCTGAATTGTTTTGTCCACCATAAGCGTGGAAGGGTATACTCAGATGTGAGTCCCTTGCTCATTGCACCATCAGGATTCAAGCAAGCCGGGCCGATGACGGCTGTAATGCCAGAAACCAGTCCCCGGAAGCTTGTTTCCTTCCCAGTATAAGAATTGGCTTGGTAGTTTGGTTTGCCCTGTTCCCATGATGCACTAGGACAGGGTCAGACTAATTTGCATGTAGCCAGGTTCTGAGCTGGGATGGTGCAGTGAGCTAAAAAACGGTGATGGATCAAGCCCTGATCTGTTGACTGGGTAGGAGTATTCTGCTTAATTCAGAAACTCTGTCAATCACCACCCCCTTTTCTGAATTGTTTTGTCCACCATAAGCGTGGAAGGGTATACTCAGATGTGAGTCCCTTGCTCATTGCACCATCAGGATTCAAGCAAGCCGGGCCGATGACGGCTGTAATGCCAGAAACCGGTCCCCGGAAGCTTGTTCCCTTCCCAGTATAAGAATTGGCTTGGTAGTTTGGTTTGCCCTGTTCCCATGATACACTGGGACAGAGACAGACTAATTTGCATGTAGCCAGGTTCTGAGCTGGGATGGTGCAGTGAGCTAAAAAACAGTGATGGATCAAGCCCTGATCTGTTGACTGAGTAGAAGTATTCTGCTTAATTCAGAAACTCTGTCCATCACCACCCCCTTTTCTGAATCGTTTTGTCCACCATAAGCGTGGAAGGGTATACTCAGATGTGAGTCCCTTGCTCATTGCACCATCAGGATTCAAGCAAGCCGGGCCGATGACGGCTGTAATGCCAGAAACCAGTCCCCGGAAGCTTGTTTCCTTCCCAGTATAAGAATTGGCTTGGTAGTTTGGTTTGCCCTGTTCCCATGATGCACTAGGACAGGGTCAGACTAATTTGCATGTAGCCAGGTTCTGAGCTGGGATGGAGCTGTGAGCTAAAAAACGGTGATGGATCAAGCCCTGATCTGTTGACTGGGTAGGAGTATTCTGCTTAATTCAGAAACTCTGTCCATCACCACCCCCTTTTCTGAATGTTTTTGTCCACCATAAGCGTGGAAGGGTATACTCAGATGTGAGTCCCTTGCTCATTGCACCATCAGGATTCAAGCAAGCCGGGCCGATGACGGCTGTAATGCCAGAAACCGGTCCCCGGAAGCTTGTTTCCTTCCCAGTATAAGAATTGGCTTGGTAGTTTGGTTTGCCCTGTTCCCATGATGCACTGGGACAGGGACAGACTAATTTGCATGTAGCCAGGTTCTGAGCTGGGATGGTGCAGTGAGCTAAAAAGCGGTGATGGATCAAGCCCTGATATGTTGACTGGGTAGGAGTATTCTGCTTAATTCAGAAACTCTGTCCATCACCACCCCCTTTTCTGAATCGTTTTGTCCACCATAAGCGTGGAAGGGTATACTCAGATGTGAGTCCCTTGCTCATTGCACCATCAGGATTCAAGCAAGCCGGGCCGATGACGGCTGTAATACCAGAAACCGGTCCCCGGAAGCTTGTTTCCTTCCCAGTATAAGAATTGGCTTGGTAGTTTGGTTTGCCCTGTTCCCATGATGCACTGGGACATGGACAGACTAATTTGCATGTAGCCAGGTTCTGAGCTGGGATGGTGCAGTGAGCTAAAAAACGGTGATGGATCAAGCCCTGATCTGTTGACTGGGTAGGAGTATTCTGCTTAATTCAGAAACTCTGTCCATCACCACTCCGTTTTGTGAATCGTTTTGACCACCATAAGCGTGGAAGGGTATACTCAGATGTGAGTCCCTTGCTCATTGCACCATCAGGATTCAAGCAAGCCGGGCCGATGACGGCTATAATACCAGAAACCGGTCCCCGGAAGCTTGTTTCCTTCCCAGTATAAGAATTGGCTTGGTAGTTTGGTTTGCCCTGTTCCCATGATGCACTGGGACAGGGACAGACTAATTTGCATGTAGCCAGGTTCTGAGCTGGGATGGTGCAGTGAGCTAAAAAACGGTGATGGATCAAGCCCTGATCTGTTGACTGGGTAGGAGTATTCTGCTTAATTCAGAAACTCTTTCCATCACCACTCCCTTTTCTGAATCGTTTTGTTCACCATAAGCGTGGAAGGGTATACTCAGATGTGAGTCCCTTGCTCATTGCACCATCAGGATTCAAGCAAGCCGGGCCGATGACGGCTGTAATGCCAGAAACCGGTCCCCGGAAGCTTGTTTCCTTCCCAGTATAAGAATTGGCTTGGTAGTTTGGTTTGCCCTGTTCCCATGATGCACTGGGACAGGGACAGACTAATTTGCATGTAGCCAGGTTCTGAGCTGGGATGGTGCAGTGAGCTAAAAAACGGTGATGGATCAAGCCCTGATCTGTTGACTGGGTAGGAGTATTCTGCTTAATTCAGAAACTCTGTCCATCACCACCCCCTTTTCTGAATCGTTTTATCCACCATAAGCGTGGAAGGGTATACTCAGATGTGAGTCCCTTGCTCATTTCACCATCAGGATTCAAGCAAGCCGGGCCGATGACGGCTGTAATGCCAGAAACCGGTCCCCGGAAGCTTGTTTCCTTCCCAGTATAAGAATTGGCTTGGTAGTTTAGTTTGCCCTGTTCCCATGATGCACTGGGACAGGGACAGACTAATTTGCATGTAGCCAGGTTCTGAGCTGGGATGGTGCAGTGAGCTAAAAAACGGTGATGGATCAAGCCCTGATCTGTTGACTGGGTAGGAGTATTCTGCTTAATTCAGAAACTCTGTCCATCACCACCCCCTTTTCTGAATCGTTTTGTCCACCATAAGCGTGGAAGGGTATACTCAGATGTGAGTCCCTTGCTCATTGCACCATCAGGATTCAAGCAATCTGGGCCGATGAAGGCTGTAATGCCAGAAACCGGTCCCCGGAAGCTTGTTTCCTTCCCAGTATAAGAATTGGCTTGGTAGTTTGGTTTGCCCTGTTCCCATGATGCACTGGGAGAGGGACAGACTAATTTGCATGTAGCCAGGTTCTGAGCTGGGATGGTGCAGTGAGCTAAAAAACGGTGATGGATCAAGCCCTGATCTGTTGACTGGGTAGGAGTATTCTGCTTAATTCAGAAACTCTGTCCATCACCACCCCCTTTTCTGTATCGTTTTGTCCACCTTAAGCGTGGAAGGGTATACTCAGATGTGAGTCCCTTGCTCATTGCACCATCAGGATTCAAGCAAGCCAGGCCGATGATGGCTGTAATGCCAGAAACCGGTCCCCGGAAGCTTGTTTCCTTCCCAGTATAAGAATTGGCTTGGTAGTTTGGTTTGCCCTGTTCCCATGATGCACTGGGACAGGGACAGACTAATTTGCATGTAGCCAGGTTCTGAGCTGGGATGGTGCAGTGAGCTAAAAAACGGTGATGGATCAAGCCCTGATCTGTTGACTGGGTAGGAGTATTCTGCTTAATTCAGAAACTCTGTCCATCACCACCCCCTTTTCTGAATCGTTTTGTCCACCATAAGCGTGGAAGGGTATACTCAGATGTGAGTCCCTTGCTCATTGCACCATCAGGATTCAAGAAAGCCGGGCCGATGACGGCTGTAATGCCAGAAACCGGTCCCCGGAAGCTTGTTTCCTTCCCAGTATATGAATTGGCTTGGTAGTTTTGTTTGCCCTGTTCCCATGATGCACTGGGACAGGGACAGACTAATTTGCATGTAGCCAGGTTCTGAGCTGGGATGGTGCAGTGAGCTAAAAAACGGTTATGGATCAAGCCCTGATCTGTTGACTGGGTAGGAGTATTCTGCTTAATTCAGAAATTCTGTCCATCACCACCCCCTTTTCTGAATCGTTTTGTCCACCATAAGCGTGGAAGGATATACTCAGATGTGAGTCCCTTGCTCATTGCACCATCAGGATTCAAGCAAGCCGGGCCGATGACGGCTGTAATGCCAGAAACCGGTCCCCGGAAGCTTGTTTCCTTCCCAGTATAAGAATTGGCTTGGTAGTTTGGTTTGCCCTGTTCCCATGATGCACTGGGACAGGGACAGACTAATTTGCATGTAGCCAGGTTCTGAGCTGGGATGGTGCAGTGAGCTAAAAAACGGTGATGGATCAAGCCCTGATCTGTTGACTGGGTAGGAGTATTCTGCTTAATTCAGAAGCTCTGTCCATCACCACCCCCTTTTCTGAATCGTTTTGTCCACCATAAGCGTGGAAGGGTATACTCAGATGTGAGTCCCTTGCTCATTGCACCATCAGGATTCAAGCAAGCCGGGCCGATGACGGCTGTAATGCCAGAAACCGGTCCCCGGAAGCTTGTTTCCTTCCCAGTATAAGAATTGGCTTGGTAGTTTGGTTTGCCCTGTTCCCATGATGCACTGGGACAGGGACAGACTAATTTGCATGTAGCCAGGTTCTGAGCTGGGATGGTGCAGTGAGCTAAAAAACGGTGATGGATCAAGCCCTGATCTGTTGACTGGGTAGGAGTATTCTGCTTAATTCAGAAACTCTTTCCATCACCACCCCCTTTTCTGAATCGTTTTGTCCACCATAAGCGTGGAAGGGTATACTCAGATGTGAGTCCCTTGCTCATTGCACCATCAGGATTGAAGCAAGCCGGGCCGATGACGGCTGTAATGCCAGAAACCGGTCCCCGGAAGCTTGTTTCCTTCCCAGTATAAGAATTGGCTTGGTAGTTTTGTTTGCCCTGTTCCCATGATGCACTGGGACAGGGACAGACTAATTTGCATGTAGCCAGGTTCTGAGCTGGGATGGTGCAGTGAGCTAAAAAACGGTGATGGATCAAGCCCTGATCTGTTGACTGGGTAGGAGTATTCTGCTTAATTCAGAAACTCTGTCCATCACCACCCCCTTTTCTGAATCGTTTTGTCCACCATAAGCGTGGAAGGATATACTCAGATGTGAGTCCCTTGCTCATTGCACCATCAGGATTCAAGCAAGCCGGGCCGATGACGGCTGTAATGCCAGAAACCGGTCCCCGGAAGCTTGTTTCCTTCCCAGTATAAGAATTGGCTTGGTAGTTTGGTTTGCCCTGTTCCCATGATGCACTGGGACAGGGACAGACTAATTTGCATGTAGCCAGGTTCTGAGCTGGGATGGTGCAGTGAGCTAAAAAACGGTGATGGATCAAGCCCTGATCTGTTGACTGGGTAGGAGTATTCTGCCTAATTCAGAAACTCTGTCCATCACCACCCCCTTTTCTGAATCGTTTTGTCCACCATAAGCGTGGAAGGGTATACTCAGATGTGAGTCCCTTTCTCATTGCACCATCAGGATTCAAGCAAGCCGGGCCGATGACGGCTGTAATGCCAGAAACCGGTCCCCGGAAGCTTGTTTCCTTCCCAGTATAAGAATTGGCTTGGTAGTTTGGTTTGCCCTGTTCCCATGATGCACTGGGACAGGGACAGACTAATTTGCATGTAGCCAGGTTCTGAGCTGGGATGGTGCAGTGAGCTAAAAAGCGGTGATGGATCAAGCCCTGATATGTTGACTGGGTAGGAGTATTCTGCTTAATTCAGAAACTCTGTCCATCACCACCCCCTTTTCTGAATCGTTTTGTCCACCATAAGCGTGGAAGGGTATACGCAGATGTGAGTCCCTTGCTCATTGCACCATCAGGATTCAAGCAAGCCGGGCCGATGACGGCTGTAATGCCAGAAACCGGTCCCCGGAAGCTTGTTACCTTCCCAGTATAAGAATTGGCTTGGTAGTTTGGTTTGCCCTGTTCCCATGATGCACTGGGACAGGGACAGACTAATTTGCATGTAGCCAGGTTCTGAGCTGGGATGGTGCAGTGAGCTAAAAAACGGTGATGGATCAAGCCCTGATCTGTTGACTGGGTAGGAGTATTCTGCTTAATTCAGAAACTCTGTCCATCACCACCCCCTTTTCTGAATCATTTTGTCCACCATAAACGTGGAAGGATATACTCAGATGTGAGTCCCTTGCTCATTGCACCATCAGGATTCAAGCAAGCCGGGCCAATGACGGCTGTAATGCCAGAAACCGGTCCCCGGAAGCTTGTTTCCTTCCCAGTATAAGAATTGGCTTGGTAGTTTGGTTTGCCCTGTTCCCATGATGCACTGGGACAGAGACAGACTAATTTGCATGTAGCCAGGTTCTGAGCTGGGATGGTGCAGTGAGCTAAAAAACAGTGATGGATCAAGCCCTGATCTGTTGACTGAGTAGAAGTATTCTGCTTAATTCAGAAACTCTGTCCATCACCACCCCCTTTTCTGAATCGTTTTGTCCACCATAAGCGTGGAAGGGTATACTCAGATGTGAGTCCCTTGCTCATTGCACCATCAGGATTCAAGCAAGCCGGGCCGATGACGGCTGTAATGCCAGAAACCAGTCCCCGGAAGCTTGTTTCCTTCCCAGTATAAGAATTGGCTTGGTAGTTTGGTTTGCCCTGTTCCCATGATGCACTAGGACAGGGTCAGACTAATTTGCATGTAGCCAGGTTCTGAGCTGGGATGGTGCAGTGAGCTAAAAAACGGTGATGGATCAAGCCCTGATCTGTTGACTGGGTAGGAGTATTCTGCTTAATTCAGAAACTCTGTCAATCACCACCCCCTTTTCTGAATTGTTTTGTCCACCATAAGCGTGGAAGGGTATACTCAGATGTGAGTCCCTTGCTCATTGCACCATCAGGATTCAAGCAAGCCGGGCCGATGACGGCTGTAATGCCAGAAACCGGTCCCCGGAAGCTTGTTCCCTTCCCAGTATAAGAATTGGCTTGGTAGTTTGGTTTGCCCTGTTCCCATGATACACTGGGACAGAGACAGACTAATTTGCATGTAGCCAGGTTCTGAGCTGGGATGGTGCAGTGAGCTAAAAAACAGTGATGGATCAAGCCCTGATCTGTTGACTGAGTAGAAGTATTCTGCTTAATTCAGAAACTCTGTCCATCACCACCCCCTTTTCTGAATCGTTTTGTCCACCATAAGCGTGAAAGGGTATACTCAGATGTGAGTCCCTTGCTCATTGCACCATCAGGATTCAAGCAAGCCGGGCCGATGACGGCTGTAATGCCAGAAACCAGTCCCCGGAAGCTTGTTTCCTTCCCAGTATAAGAATTGGCTTGGTAGTTTGGTTTGCCCTGTTCCCATGATGCACTGGGACAGGGACAGACTAATTTGCATGTAGCCAGGTTCTGAGCTGGGATTGTGCAGTGAGCTAAAAAGCGGTGATGGATCAAGCCCTGATATGTTGACTGGGTAGGAGTATTCTGCTTAATTCAGAAACTCTGTCCATCACCACCCCCTTTTCTGAATCGTTTTGTCCACCATAAGCGTGGAAGGGTATACTCAGATGTGAGTCCCTTGCTCATTGCACCATCAGGATTGAAGCAAGCCGGGCCGATGACGGCTGTAATGCCAGAAACCGGTCCCCGGAAGCTTGTTTCCTTCCCAGTATAAGAATTGGCTTGGTAGTTTTGTTTGCCCTGTTCCCATGATGCACTGGGACAGGGACAGACTAATTTGCATGTAGCCAGGTTCTGAGCTGGGATGGTGCAGTGAGCTAAAAAACGGTGATGGATCAAGCCCTGATCTGTTGACTGGGTAGGAGTATTCTGCTTAATTCAGAAACTCTGTCCATCACCACCCCCTTTTCTGAATCGTTTTGTCCACCATAAGCGTGGAAGGATATACTCAGATGTGAGTCCCTTGCTCATTGCACCATCAGGATTCAAGCAAGCCGGGCCGATGATGGCTGTAATGCCAGAAACCGGTCCCCGGAAGCTTGTTTCCTTCCCAGTATAAGAATTGGCTTGGTAGTTTGGTTTGCCCTGTTCCCATGATACACTGGGACAGAGACAGACTAATTTGCATGTAGCCAGGTTCTGAGCTGGGATGGTGCAGTGAGCTAAAAAACGGTGATGGATCAAGCCCTGATCTGTTGACTGGGTAGGAGTATTCTGCTTAATTCAGAAACTCTGTCCATCACCACCCCCTTTTCTGAATCATTTTGTCCACCATAAACGTGGAAGGATATACTCAGATGTGAGTCCCTTGCTCATTGCACCATCAGGATTCAAGCAAGCCGGGCCAATGACGGCTGTAATGCCAGAAACCGGTCCCCGGAAGCTTGTTTCCTTCCCAGTATAAGAATTGGCTTGGTAGTTTGGTTTGCCCTGTTCCCATGATGCACTGGGACAGAGACAGACTAATTTGCATGTAGCCAGGTTCTGAGCTGGGATGGTGCAGTGAGCTAAAAAACAGTGATGGATCAAGCCCTGATCTGTTGACTGAGTAGAAGTATTCTGCTTAATTCAGAAACTCTGTCCATCACCACCCCCTTTTCTGAATCGTTTTGTCCACCATAAGCGTGGAAGGGTATACTCAGATGTGAGTCCCTTGCTCATTGCACCATCAGGATTCAAGCAAGCCGGGCCGATGACGGCTGTAATGCCAGAAACCAGTCCCCGGAAGCTTGTTTCCTTCCCAGTATAAGAATTGGCTTGGTAGTTTGGTTTGCCCTGTTCCCATGATGCACTAGGACAGGGTCAGACTAATTTGCATGTAGCCAGGTTCTGAGCTGGGATGGTGCAGTGAGCTAAAAAACGGTGATGGATCAAGCCCTGATCTGTTGACTGGGTAGGAGTATTCTGCTTAATTCAGAAACTCTGTCAATCACCACCCCCTTTTCTGAATTGTTTTGTCCACCATAAGCGTGGAAGGGTATACTCAGATGTGAGTCCCTTGCTCATTGCACCATCAGGATTCAAGCAAGCCGGGCCGATGACGGCTGTAATGCCAGAAACCGGTCCCCGGAAGCTTGTTCCCTTCCCAGTATAAGAATTGGCTTGGTAGTTTGGTTTGCCCTGTTCCCATGATACACTGGGACAGAGACAGACTAATTTGCATGTAGCCAGGTTCTGAGCTGGGATGGTGCAGTGAGCTAAAAAACAGTGATGGATCAAGCCCTGATCTGTTGACTGAGTAGAAGTATTCTGCTTAATTCAGAAACTCTGTCCATCACCACCCCCTTTTCTGAATCGTTTTGTCCACCATAAGCGTGGAAGGGTATACTCAGATGTGAGTCCCTTGCTCATTGCACCATCAGGATTCAAGCAAGCCGGGCCGATGACGGCTGTAATGCCAGAAACCAGTCCCCGGAAGCTTGTTTCCTTCCCAGTATAAGAATTGGCTTGGTAGTTTGGTTTGCCCTGTTCCCATGATGCACTGGGACAGGGACAGACTAATTTGCATGTAGCCAGGTTCTGAGCTGGGATTGTGCAGTGAGCTAAAAAGCGGTGATGGATCAAGCCCTGATATGTTGACTGGGTAGGAGTATTCTGCTTAATTCAGAAACTCTGTCCATCACCACCCCCTTTTCTGAATCGTTTTGTCCACCATAAGCGTGGAAGGGTATACTCAGATGTGAGTCCCTTGCTCATTGCACCATCAGGATTGAAGCAAGCCGGGCCGATGACGGCTGTAATGCCAGAAACCGGTCCCCGGAAGCTTGTTTCCTTCCCAGTATAAGAATTGGCTTGGTAGTTTTGTTTGCCCTGTTCCCATGATGCACTGGGACAGGGACAGACTAATTTGCATGTAGCCAGGTTCTGAGCTGGGATGGTGCAGTGAGCTAAAAAACGGTGATGGATCAAGCCCTGATCTGTTGACTGGGTAGGAGTATTCTGCTTAATTCAGAAACTCTGTCCATCACCACCCCCTTTTCTGAATCGTTTTGTCCACCATAAGCGTGGAAGGATATACTCAGATGTGAGTCCCTTGCTCATTGCACCATCAGGATTCAAGCAAGCCGGGCCGATGATGGCTGTAATGCCAGAAACCGGTCCCCGGAAGCTTGTTTCCTTCCCAGTATAAGAATTGGCTTGGTAGTTTGGTTTGCCCTGTTCCCATGATACACTGGGACAGAGACAGACTAATTTGCATGTAGCCAGGTTCTGAGCTGGGATGGTGCAGTGAGCTAAAAAGCGGTGATGGATCAAGCCCTGATCTGTTGACTGGGTAGGAGTATTCTGCTTAATTCAGAAACTCTGTCCATCACCACTCCCTTTTCTGAATCGTTTTGTTCACCATAAGCGTGGAAGGGTATACTCAGATGTGAGTCCCTTGCTCATTGCACCATCAGGATTCAAGCAAGCCGGGCCGATGACGGCTGTAATGCCAGAAACCGGTCCCCGGAAGCTTGTTTCCTTCCCAGTATAAGAATTGGCTTGGTAGTTTGGTTTGCCCTGTTCCCATGATGCACTGGGACAGGGACAGACTAATTTGCATGTAGCCAGGTTCTGAGCTGGGATGGTGCAGTGAGCTAAAAAACGGTGATGGATCAAGCCCTGATCTGTTGACTGGGTAGGAGTATTCTGCTTAATTCAGAAACTCTGTCCATCACCACCCCCTTTTCTGAATCGTTTTGTCCACCATAAGCGTGGAAGGGTATACTCAGATGTGAGTCCCTTGCTCATTTCACCATCAGGATTCAAGCAAGCCGGGCCGATGACGGCTGTAATGCCAGAAACCGGTCCCCGGAAGCTTGTTTCCTTCCCAGTATAAGAATTGGCTTGGTAGTTTAGTTTGCCCTGTTCCCATGATGCACTGGGACAGGGACAGACTAATTTGCATGTAGCCAGGTTCTGAGCTGGGATGGTGCAGTGAGCTAAAAAACGGTGATGGATCAAGCCCTGATCTGTTGACTGGGTAGGAGTATTCTGCTTAATTCAGAAACTCTGTCCATCACCACCCCCTTTTCTGAATCGTTTTGTCCACCATAAGCGTGGAAGGGTATACTCAGATGTGAGTCCCTTGCTCATTGCACCATCAGGATTCAAGCAATCTGGGCCGATGAAGGCTGTAATGCCAGAAACCGGTCCCCGGAAGCTTGTTTCCTTCCCAGTATAAGAATTGGCTTGGTAGTTTGGTTTGCCCTGTTCCCATGATGCACTGGGAGAGGGACAGACTAATTTGCATGTAGCCAGGTTCTGAGCTGGGATGGTGCAGTGAGCTAAAAAACGGTGATGGATCAAGCCCTGATCTGTTGACTGGGTAGGAGTATTCTGCTTAATTCAGAAACTCTGTCCATCACCACCCCCTTTTCTGTATCGTTTTGTCCACCTTAAGCGTGGAAGGGTATACTCAGATGTGAGTCCCTTGCTCATTGCACCATCAGGATTCAAGCAAGCCAGGCCGATGACGGCTGTAATGCCAGAAACCGGTCCCCGGAAGCTTGTTTCCTTCCCAGTATAAGAATTGGCTTGGTAGTTTGGTTTGCCCTGTTCCCATGATGCACTGGGACAGGGACAGACTAATTTGCATGTAGCCAGGTTCTGAGCTGGGATGGTGCAGTGAGCTAAAAAACGGTGATGGATCAAGCCCTGATCTGTTGACTGGGTAGGAGTATTCTGCTTAATTCAGAAACTCTGTCCATCACCACCCCCTTTTCTGAATCGTTTTGTCCACCATAAGCGTGGAAGGGTATACTCAGATGTGAGTCCCTTGCTCATTGCACCATCAGGATTCAAGAAAGCCGGGCCGATGACGGCTGTAATGCCAGAAACCGGTCCCCGGAAGCTTGTTTCCTTCCCAGTATATGAATTGGCTTGGTAGTTTTGTTTGCCCTGTTCCCATGATGCACTGGGACAGGGACAGACTAATTTGCATGTAGCCAGGTTCTGAGCTGGGATGGTGCAGTGAGCTAAAAAACGGTTATGGATCAAGCCCTGATCTGTTGACTGGGTAGGAGTATTCTGCTTAATTCAGAAATTCTGTCCATCACCACCCCCTTTTCTGAATCGTTTTGTCCACCATAAGCGTGGAAGGATATACTCAGATGTGAGTCCCTTGCTCATTGCACCATCAGGATTCAAGCAAGCCGGGCCGATGACGGCTGTAATGCCAGAAACCGGTCCCCGGAAGCTTGTTTCCTTCCCAGTATAAGAATTGGCTTAGTAGTTTGGTTTGCCCTGTTCCCATGATGCACTGGTACAGGGACAGACTAATTTGCATGTAGCCAGGTTCTGAGCTGGAATGGTGCAGTGAGCTAAAAAACAGTGATGGATCAAGCCCTGATCTGTAGACTGGGTAGGAGTATTCTGCTTAATTCAGAAACTCTGTCCATCACCACCCCCTTTTCTGAATCGTTTTGTCCACCATAAGCGTGGAAGGGTATACTCAGATGTGAGTCCCTTGCTCATTGCACCATCAGGATTCAAGCAAGCCGGGTCGATGACGGCTCTAATGCCAGAAACCAGTCCCCGGAAGCTTGTTTCCTTCCCAGTATAAGAATTGGCTTGGTAGTTTGGTTTGCCCTGTTCCCATGATGCACTGGGACAGGGACAGACTAATTTGCATGTAGCCAGGTTCTGAGCTGGGATGGTGCAGTGAGCTAAAAAACGGTGATGGATCAACCCCTGATCTCTTGACTGGGTAGGAGTATTCTGCTCAATTCAGAAACTCTGTCCATCACCACCCCCTTTTCTGAATCGTTTTGTCCACCATAAGCGTGGAAGGGTATACTCAGATGTGAGTCCCTTGCTCATTGCACCATCAGGATTCAAGCAAGCCGGGCCGATGACGGCTGTAATGCCAGAAACCGGTCCCCGGAAGCTTGTTTCCTTCCCAGTATAAGAATTGGCTTGGTAGTTTGGTTTGCCCTGTTCCCATGATGCACTGGGACAGGGACAGACTAATTTGCATGTAGCCAGGTTCTGAGCTGGGATGGTGCAGTGAGCTAAAAAACGGTGATGGATCAAGCCCTGATCTGTTGACTGGGTAGGAGTATTCTGCTTAGTTCAGAAGCTCTGTCCATCACCACCCCCTTTTCTGAATCGTTTTGTCCACCATAAGCGTGGAAGGGTATACTCAGATGTGAGTCCCTTGCTCATTGCACCATCAGGATTCAAGCAAGCCGGGCCGATGACGGCTGTAATGCCAGAAACCGGTCCCCGGAAGCTTGTTTCCTTCCCAGTATAAGAATTGGCTTGGTAGTTTGGTTTGCCCTGTTCCCATGATGCACTGGGACAGGGACAGACTAATTTGCATGTAGCCAGGTTCTGAGCTGGGATGGTGCAGTGAGCTAAAAAGCGGTGATGGATCAAGCCCTGATATGTTGACTGGGTAGGAGTATTCTGCTTAATTCAGAAACTCTGTCCATCACCACCCCCTTTTCGGAATCGTTTTGTCCACCATAAGCGTGGAAGGGTATACTCAGATGTGAGTCCCTTGCTCATTGCACCATCAGGATTCAAGCAAGCCGGGCATATGACGGCTGTAATGCCAGAAACCGGTCCCCGGAAGCTTGTTTTCTTCCCAGTATAAGAATTGGCTTGGTAGTTTGGTTTGCCCTGTTCCCATGATGCACTGGGACAGGGACAGACTAATTTGCATGTAGCCAGGTTCTGAGCTGGGATGGTGCAGTGAGCTAAAAAACGGTGATGGATCAAGCCCTGATCTGTTGACTGGGTAGGAGTATTCTGCTTAATTCAGAAACTCTGTCCATCACCACCCCCTTTTCTGAATCGTTTTGTCCACCATAAGCGTGGAAGGGTATACTCAGATGTGAGTCCCTTGCTCATTGCACCATCAGGATTCAAGCAAGCCGGGCCGATGACGGCTATAATGCCAGAAACTGGTCCCCGGAAGCTTGTTTCCTTCCCAGTATAACAATTGGCTTGGTAGTTTGGTTTGCCCTGTTCCCATGATGCACTGGGACAGGGACAGACTAATTTGCATGTAGCCAGGTTCTGAGCTGGGATGGTGCAGTGAGCTAAAAAACGGTGATGGATCAAGCCCTGATCTGTTGACTGGGTAGGAGTATTCTGCTTAATTCAGAAACTCTGTCCATCACCACCCCCTTTTCTGAATCGTTTTGTCCACCATAAGCGTGGAAGGGTATACTCAGATGTGAGTCCCTTGCTCATTGCACCATCAGGATTCAAGCAAGTCGGGCCGATGACAGCTATAATGCCAGAAACCGGTCCCCGGAAGCTTGTTTCCTTCCCAGTATAACAATTGGCTTGGTAGTTTGGTTTACCCTGTTCCCATGATGCACTGGGACAGGGACAGACTAATTTGCATGTAGCCAGGTTCTGAGCTGGGATGGTGCAGTGAGCTAAAAAACGGTGATGGATCAAGCCCTGATCTGTTGACTGGGTAGGAGTATTCTGCTTAATTTAGAAACTCTGTCCATCACCACCCCCTTTTCTGAATCGTTTTGTCCACCATAAGCGTGGAAGGGTATACTCAGATGTGAGTCCCTTGCTCATTGCACCATCAGGATTCAAGCAAGCCGGGCCGATGACGGCTGTAATGCCAGAAACCGGTCCCTGGAAGCTTGTTTTCTTCACAGTATAAGAATTGGCTTGGTAGTTTGGTTTGCCCTGTTCCCATGATGCACTGGGACAGGGACAGACTAATTTGCATGTAGCCAGGTTCTTAGCTGGGATGGTGCAGTGAGCTTGAAAACGGTGATGGATCAAGCCCTGATCTGTTGACTGGGTAGGAGTATTCTGCTTAATTCAGAAACTCTGTCCATCACCACCCCCTTTTCTGAACTGATTTGTCCAGAGGCAGATCGAGTTCTAGATTCTAATCTCCTTCAATTAGCACTTTGGCATGGGATAGTGGGCAGGTCTCTTTTCCTGCACATAAACAATCATTCATGGTCTTTGGAAACTTCTATGTGTGCTGCTTAATACAGCACACATAGAAGTTGCAAAACTAAATTTTTTTGTTTTGATTGTTTGTGTGGAGGAAGGGACACCTTCCTGCACATAACAATCAATGGCAATTTTCTGTTTCTATGTGTGCTGCACAAGCCAGCAATCATGAAAAAAGCAAAAACGAGGAGAAATAAAGCATTTCCCCTTGTTTCGCCAACCTGGTCTTGATTTTGGCGCTCCCTCCTATTTCCACCACCCTTGAAAATAGGGGGCAGCGTCAAAATCAATGGGCGCTGCAGTGGAACGCCCACTGCAACACCCATTGCCCTCTCATTTCACGCTAAATACAGCATGAAAGGGTGCCTTATTTACAAGGCAGCCTTAAGCCACTGCGGAATTGAGAAAGTTTTACACTGAGCAGTGGGGAAGGAACATCTCCCAAATCTCTGAACTAGCAATAGGCATTGTGCTTTGAATAGAGAAGCAATTAACCATGAGTATGAACTACAGATATTTCAGTCTTAGCTAGCATGTACTCTGTGGTACTGCAATTCTGGACCCCTCCGTTTCACCAGCCTCGGGGTCCAACACTCGTGTTATAAAATACCGTCGTATCATGACGAATTTGGTATCTACGAACCGGTAATGATTAGGACATCATCCCCATGCATTTGCATCATGATTAAGCGATGCTAACACCCTCAAATCTTGATTTGCGTCTCGAACCCGCAGACTCCATTTTGTAAACGGCATCCATCTTATGGCTTGCCCTCATATAAGTCAATTGATTAAAGCCGAGCTTGATCTAAAAGGACACGTCCTTTGTAGCTGACTCCCCCATGACCTGGCCGAGCTGACTCCACTGCCTCCAGCCAAGCCTGTTTGGACAGCTCCTCGCCCAGTGGCCGAGCCCGATATCATCAAAGCACAACATTTCATAAACCCTTCACTGCATACAAACCCTGTTTTCCATACACACACACACCTGTCCATGATTCTTGTTTATGACCCGTTTTATGATGGGAGGGGGCTCGACCTTATTGGCATTTCATCGATATCTGATGGGAGTTCTGGATCTGGCGGGGTAATCCATCACAAACTGGACATCTAAAATATGTGCTGACCAGCATGACTTCGCTCTTTGTATTATTGTGGAAATATTTGTATTGCCATATCGTAAACTTAAGAATTCTTGCCTGCAGCTGTTATTTATGTATATAAGGAGAAGTCTGGTTCTGTAAAAACGAACAGTCTCCTGAGAACTTACGGCCCGTGTTGTCGTACTTCTAGGACGCATGTTACTTGGTTGCAGCCAATAAACTCGATCTTTGACTTCACCTAGAAGACTCCGTGTTTCTGTAAGTCCAGAACAGGGAGAACCTAGAGGTCTTCGTGTGTGATCCCCTGGCACCACCGGGTCTCTAAAAACCCGGCACCTCAGTTGGCGCCCAATGTGGGGCGATATCAAGCGGTGACGGTCCAAGCCAGATGTTCGTGAGGAGCTTCGTGTGAAAATTCCGGAGGACGGCCAGCCACTTCAGCGACCCCTGCATGTCGACGTGGTTCCGAAGGTCTTTGCTGCGAGGTTCCCCGCGTCCCGACGGCTACGAAGGACTGCTGCCCTGACTATCGCCCTGTTTTGGACCCAGTGATCCTTGGTAGAGCGAAACGATAGACGAGTCTTCTAGTGACGTCACCGATCTTCAATATTCAGTTAAGTATAAGTGGAGCGTCTCCCAGTTCTTAGTTTGGTTCTTAGTTTTGGTATCCCAGAGATGCGGTTTGTATTATTGGTACCTGCAAGCACCAAAACCGAGGGGTTCGTGTATTCACGATAATATCATAATTAGATAATCCCTTGAAGTTTGAAGCTAGACTAGTGAGCAAAGATGCCTGGTCTCAGCAGACTTGGAAACTTGTTTTGTCTTGGTTGTAGTAAGGACTCCCGATTAGAGGATTCGTGTCCGGTTCCTCCGATTGGAACTCCAACATATGAGTTATATATAAAGCATGGAGTAGGTCCTATTACATATAACGAGGTATGGATAAAATACACCCGCAAGGATGGCGTTTTAAAATGGCCCCAATATGGTAGTTTCGACTCAGAAATACTAGACAACCTCGAGGTCAAATTGTTCAAGAAGAAAGCCCGTCCGGCGATGTTTGACTCTTTTCGCTTATGGCGCAAAGAAGCCAAACAGAAAGAAATAAGATTAGCAAAGAGGAATAAAAGAGGTATGTCGATGGTACAAGCTGCCATTGCATACAGAGATAATGAGGAAGAGCAAGAAAGTGAACAAATGCTCAGAAGCAAGAAGTTAGCAGTAGATAAATGCTACCCGATGTTGCCACATGAAGGACAAAGTTCAAAAGGGAAATCAGAGAACGATCCTTTAATGTCGCACTTATTGAATTCACCACCCCCATATGCGCTAGATGCTACTGCACCCCCGAAGCGCTTTGTTATACCGCGCCCAGGTGCACGAAATGCAGCTCTTGCACAAACACCAGCTTCTCTTCAGCTGGTTCCTACTTCTCCGGCGCAGCCTTCTCAAGGGCCGCCGCCTTTGCTACATACTCCTTCTACTTCTACAACCTTGCCTACTGCTCCAGCTATTCACTACGATACTACGTCTGCTACTGCCTCAACTTCCTCTGCTGTCGCTTCGACTTCCTCTTTACATCAGCCTGTCTTCTCTGGCGCATCTGTTTCGCCGCAAGCTTCTCCTTCTGTCAGGCAGAGAGTGGCAAGAACTGTCACTGGTCTATTCTCGCCCTTCTTTGGGTCGCCTAATGTCAGGACTCCAAGCAAGGTTACCTGATATATACTCTTGATTCTCTTGCGCAGGAGCAGAGATGGTTTCTGGCACAGGAGCTGAGATGCTATTACCCAAATCCCAAGAGACAATGCCGGCAGGTCTAAAGAGAACCTTCCTACATCATCCTCCGGGAAGGGGGTGTGGATAAAATAATAAACAGAGAAGAGACTGGTCCGGAAAGTTTCTTCAGACTACTTCCTTCGGGGTGTCTGCGAGTTAGAAACCTGGAATAGGAGCACACCATTAGTTTCCTACCCTCCTTATCCTGACCCTTGAATTCTAAGATTTATTTTGGTTAACTCACTTTACTATTTCTGGACCTTGCTTCTCTTCTTAAGGCTTATTGGTTCTTTTCTCGTCTAGTCAGTTGTCACTACATAGTAAAACAATGGTGAATGAATTAAATACTTCCTTGGGCTACTCTACTTATTTATCTTATTATTACTATTTAGAATATACTTACTTCACTAACTAGTCGATAGCACTGTAATTGGGTTCTGTCGAATTGCAATAATTTGATATAGCACTCGGCCAAGTCAAGTCTTTTTCTTATCTATAGGTTTTTCATCTGTCTTGGCCAAGGACTAAACTGGGTGAATATAGCGGTCTTATTTCCTTCTTGTGACCATGCTTCTGGATTGAGCAATGTTCATGTAATAGTTCTTTCTTCCTCAAATCAATAGATACTTAGGCAATAGTCTTTCTTTCGTCTTGACATACAACGTGCACAATAGTTTTGTAATCTTCAGTTTGGCCAAACACTGGTAATTGTTACTTAGCTTTCAATTCTGTGACGTTTCTCCACGCTGACTCTCTTTCTCTCCACAGGTACTAAGAAGCAGCCTCTCTCCTCAGGAAACCGCAAGCGGTCGAACTTCTCCTCTCGAACGACACCTCGGGGGTTTCTTCACAACTAGAATTTCGAACTCGGGATTGGGAAAAGATTTGTTACGCGCTTGAATTAATGCGCCGTAACAATATTTCCTCGACACTTGCGCTAAACACAAATGGAGTACTACAACAGGAACTTAGAGAACTAGGGATTCAAGGAATTCACCAGAGCTACGCACACAGGTTTATCTTCGCTATCAGTTCAGGTGAAGTGCGTAGTTTCCAGTGCTCGCGCTCCGTTCGTACTCTCCGCATCAGAACGAGGTTAAACGACTAGAGCGACAACCTCACAGCAACACGGCCACTGTGGCGGCCATTTTATCCCTCCAGACTCGGACCCTATCTGACCATGAAGCATATGCAGGGATACTAGCATCATCTTGGGCTGAGATAGAACTACATATTCGCGAGTCCAAATGTTGGGTTCTGACAGTACCCCCCAACAAGGTAGGCTCCTCCCGTCTGGGTTTGGAAGGGTAACGTTGATGAAAGGAATGGATTAACCTGGGAGCGTGAACATCCTCCTCCAACTCCCACGATCGCTCCTCCGGTCCGTAACCTTTCCAATCGATGAGGTAGTACAGTCTCCCTCTGGAGACCTTAGAATCCAGAATGTCTTTCACTTCAAACTCCGTTCCTGTCTCAAGCTGGATCGGCTTAGGAGGTGATTGAATCCTCAGTCCTGCAGAAACTCTTTTGAGTAAGGAGACGTGAAAGACGGGGTGAATTTTCATCTTAAGAGGCAGTGTCAATTGATAGGTGACTGGATTAATTTGCTTCTCCACTGGGTAAGGACCAATAAAGCGAGGTTGAAACTTCCGATTTCCTTTCAGTCTCAGATGTTTAGTGTTCAACCATACCTTATCTCCAATGGACAATGGAGGACTTGCGCGTCTCTTCTTATCCGCATAGGTCTTATATTTCTCCTTGGCTTCTCGCAGATTATCTACAGCTTCCTGCTGAATTTGATTCAATCGGGAAACGAAGTCTTTGACAGCTGGGACTGCTACTTCCATTTGTCGAATTGATGCATTTGGATGTCGTCCATAATTCAAGAAGAAAGGGGAGAAGCCGGTTGAACCATTTTTGGCATTGTTATGGGCAAATTCTGCCGACCACAAGTAATCTGCCCACTGAATTTCCTCTTTCAGGAGGAATAGTCGAAGGTATTGTTCCAATTCTTGGTTCACCCTTTCTGTCTGTCCATCAGTGTCTGGATGATAGCTCGTGGAGAACCTAACTTCAGTACCTAAACCCTTCATAAAGGCTCTCCAAAAATGGGATATAAACTGGGAACCCCTATCTGAAATGACCACCTTGGGTATACCATGGATCCTGACAATCTGGGAACTGAAATGGTCTGCTAACTGCTTGGCTGATGGGATTCCTTTTAAGGCTATGAAGTGGGCCATTTTAGAGAAGGCATCTACTACCACTAGAATGGTATCAAAACCCCTGCTCAAAGGTAACTCAGTAATGAGATCTAGTGTAACTGTGTGCCAAGGATAAGGAGGGGTGGGTAGGGGTTGCAGAAATCCTTTTGGAGCTTGTCGCTCAGATTTTCCCTGCGCGCAGATCTCACAGGCCTTAACATAGCTCTCAATATCAGTTGACATTCCAGGCCACCAGTAGTGTCTCTTAATCAACTCTTCTGTCTTGTTTTCCCCCTTGTGTCCTGCTAACTTATCATCGTGACATTCACGCATCACTTGTTGCTGCAGTTCCGTCGTAGGCACGTACAAGGCCTCCCCATGATATGGCAACTGATGAATGATTGTCCTGTTTGGATCTTCTTTAGCCCAATCCTGCATAGCCTCAGAACTCATGTTCTCAGCGATGGCCTTTTGGATGTTGATTGAGACTGTGGCTCCAATAAATCGGTTTTCAGGAATGATCGGTTGAATGTCTATAGCTGTCCTTTGAGACTCGGTGCCCAATCTGGAAAGAGCATCTGCCTTCCCATTTTGCGCTCCTGGGCGAAATGTAATTACAAAGTCGTAATCCGCAAAATACAAGGACCATCTAAGTTGTCTTGGCGTAAGCGTTCTGGCGGATTTCAAGAATTTCAGGTTACGATGATCCGTAAATACCGTAACTTGATGCTGGGTTCCCATCAAATAATGCCGCCACTCCTTGAAGGCGTCCTTGATAGCTAGTAGTTCTTTTTCGGTAATGGTATAATTGATTTCTGCTGGGGTCAGTTTTCTTGATCTGTAAGCTACTGGATGTAGTTGACCCGTGGTCTTGTGACGTTGAGACAACACCCCCCCCCAATGCCTGATCCGACGCATCTGTCTCTACATAAAACGGTTCAGATGGATCGGCATGAAGTAGCACAGGTGCTGTGGTGAAGGCTTCTTTTAAGGCTTGGAATGCCTCCTCTGATTCTTTCGACCACTCAAATTTTGTTCCTTTTCTTAACAATCTGGTAAGAGGTAGAATTTTTCCGGAGAACTCACTAATGAATCGTCTGTAAAAGTTGGCAAATCCAATGAAACTTTGGACCTCTTTCACACTCGTCGGGGATTTCCAGGTTGTCACTGCCTCTACTTTTTTAGGATCCATCAGAATGCCGGACGGTGAAAGGACAAATCCCAAGAACTCTACCTGGGAGACATCAAATGCACATTTCTCCAGTTTCACAAACAACTTGTTCTCTTGCAACCTTCTCAAAACTCCTTTCACCTGCTCATGGTGACTTGTCACATCGGCGGAGTAAATCAAGATATCGTCGATGTATACGATGGCGCACTGATCGATGAACTCCTTCAAAATATCATTGATAAAGTGCTGGAATGCTGCTGGAGCATTACACAGCCCATACGGCATTACTTGGTATTCAAACAGCCCAAATCTAGTCCGAAAGGCCGTCTTCCACTCATCTCCTTCACGCATTCGGACTAGATGGTAGGCTCCTCGCAGATCTAGTTTTATATAGATTTGGGCTCCTTTGACTTGATCCAGTAAGACCGATATCAAGGGTAGGGGGTATCTATTCTTTTTTGTTATTCTATTAATTGCTCTGTAATCGATGCACGTTCTCAATTCCCCTTCCTTTTTTGGCACAAAAAATAAGGGCGACGAGACAGGTGACTGTGAGGGTCGGATGAAGCCATTCGCTAAATATTTATCCAGATATTCCTTTAGATGTTGGTGTTCCTTTCCTGTTAGTGCGTAAACACGACTGCATGGCAAGTTTACTCCTGTTTCTAAATCTATCTTGCAGTCATAGACTCTATGTGGAGGTAAGAGTTCCGCTTCCACTTCATTGAACACGTTCTCGAACTCCTTATACTCTTCTGGAACCTGATATGTATCAATGGCACACATAGAATGCTCCACCCGACACAAGGCGTGGGCTGGGTTTATCTCCGCTCCGGTTGTTCTTGAAACAAAACAATTCTCACAACAGTAGTTTGAATCCATTACAACCGTTCTGGAGTTCCAGTTAATCGTAGGGTTATGTTAACAAAACTAAGCTCTCGCAACTACAAGTGTGTTCATCAAAACAAGGTACAATGACCAAAAGTTAAAAAAGAAGCGCAGAAGCAGGTTCTTTGATGTAAGTCTTCTTGTCACAGCAAGATGTTTAATTTTCTCCAGACTTGAGAATAATACAGTCGCCGACACGTGTTTCGTCGTGTGCGGTTGAGTCACACGACTCTTCAGGGCTGGTAATACAAAATAATGTATGCAAATTGTTAACTAAACATATTTAGCTATATGCTGCATACGGTGACACTTGTGCAACCAACATGCAGTTGTGGCGTGCGTAGATATCACACATGGTTGGTGAAATTTAGTGAAGAAACTCGCATATTCGGGCAAGTGATTGGTCTATAGTGCTAATGTGCACATAGTGAGTGAGATGGACTTAAAAGACCAATGTGTGGTCATGTGTCACTCGTACACAGTGGTCCTAAAATTTAGAGGGTGTCCGTAGTGATGGTGAATGAAACGTGAGATGTCAGATATATTACATCTAATAGAATACATGAGGAGGTATTTGTGTGGCCTCATGACGTGGTAGTGATAAGGGTGCCTATATATGTTAAAGATCCAGAGAGCACAATTCATGCAAACACTTTAGTTCAATGGATGATAGGTGTTACCTTCCACTCCAAATCCAATGTATGGATGGAGTAAGTCTGGGTCTTTGAAAGCTCAGTATCAAGCTAAGTAAGGTAAAGGTAAAAAAGAGAGAAAGGGACTCATAAGGAGGCTTCTAAAGGAAGCAATTGCTTACAGGACTAAGTCGAGTCTGGGGCAGCGAAGAAAGAAAAACTTTCTCTTACCAATGGGTTTTCTGTGGGTATATGACAAAGTCGATGCTGTATAACACAATATTCAGTTGCAGTGTAAGGACAGAAAATGTCGTATCCCACTGGTAGTTTTCATTTGAAGGTATAGCACTATGTTAAACAAAGGGGATAAGGGAATCATAAGTCACCGTTATATAGCGCTATTTGGTTAGTCTAAGCAGGTTTGCTAGTTATAAAGATCTAGAACATTGTTTGCCCAGTCGCTCTTCAAGGATAAAAAATCGAGAATGCAAAGGGTTACCTGTGTATCGCTATGTTGTAAGGCGGGGAGCCGGGAGGGGATTCTTTATGGCGCCAAAAAGAGGAAACGGGTACGTAACCTCCGCGGTGGTGTGCTATCAAGTAAATACAAAATTAAAGTGAGAAATGTCACTGGGACATGCGTTCAGAGCATCGCGCACCCAACGCTTATAACATAAGACGCGGGTCCGTGGTGTATCACATAGCGGTGGAGAAACTGACACTCACCCGCTGCAGGCAATCCCTCCTCTGTTAGTTCCCGGCGGTCGTCTCTCGTGTACGAACACGTGACCCCGGGAGAGGAGGGATGAAGTAGAAAATGGTAGAGATAGAAGACGTGCTTCAGAATGATGTATATTTCAGCGCCATTGTTAAAAGGGAAATCTTATAGCGAAAGGAGGACGTTTATGTCTACTTTAGTGGAAGTGACCGTCCCTGTCTATTGTTAACATACCTAATTCAGATATGAGGAAAAGGAGTGAAAATAGTCCACTAAAATGTAAGTTAATCACAAAATCCCGCTGACTGCTTCTTTCAACTCAATGGTTGTTGCTCATATATGGGAAAAAATTCTAAAATTGATGAGGAAAACATAGATCAAATCCCCATGTCAATTGTTATGTAGATAAAAGTTATCAAGAAACGAAAAAAAGGGAAGAGAAGCTGTGACGTTGAGCATGCGGGGCAAGGCCTGGGTGTGGCTGAGTTATTCAGATGCAAAGTGCATATTTGAAAGAAAGTGCAAAAATTATTTGTGAATAAATGTGAGAAAAAAAGGTAAGGAAGGGGGACACATAATATCCCTGTACATTTAAATTTAGACAAGATCTTCAAATGCAAAAACGGGACTCAGGATATGTACGTAAACAACAAGGTTACGGAATAGTAGAAAATGTCTGTACTGTCAATATTAATAATCAAAAACATTTGGCCTTGTCATATGGTACAATATACAAGGTTGTGTTAATACATAAAAACATAGAAGTGGAATACATTTGACCCCTAGAGAGAGGAAGTCTCTTGTGTTGTCATTTGTTATCATCACTCTAGAGTTCAGAGTACTTGTACAACATATCAATAGGTGTGCACCAAGGATCCCCCCGGTAAGTTTCTAATCTCCAAGAAAATATTGGAGCTCAGAATCGTAGTTAAGCCCATGTTCTACGCTGCGTAAGCGCATGATCCAAGTGGCCTCCCTACGTCTGAGCATCAGTTCACGATTGCCCCCTCTGATATTGAGGGGAATTAGATCGATCCCAAAAACACGTACTTTAATGTCATCCTCACTGGGTTGACATTCTGCGACATGAAGGGCTACCGGGTATCTGGGGTCCCTCCTTTGTATAGCTCTCATATGTTCAGCTATCCTCTCTTTGAGAGCCCTAATGGTACTCCCTACATACTTCTTTCCACATTGGCATTCGATGATGTACACTACAAACTTGCTAAGGCAAGTGATGTTGTGTTTGATCTGATAGACCATTCCATCATGTCCTGCAAAGTTTTTTGTACCGTGTTTACCCCATATACACATAGAACAGAATCCACATTTGTGGAAACCAATGCCTCGTGTTGAAAGCCAGTTCTGTGCTGTGGTATTGGTGGGAACGGTAGGACTCAGTTTGTTTCTCAAGGTGAAGCCTTTTTTGTAGGTGATAGAAGGTCTCTCTGGGATGAATTCCTTCAGTGTGGGGTCCTCTAGTAGAAGTTTCCAATGTCTATTCAGACTCTTTTTTGTGAGTTGGTTTAAGGCATTAAATTCAGTTATGAATCTGACGTGTTTGTCAGTGGATTTCATTTCAGTACGTGTTTTCAGACAATCAGGTCTTGTGATGGCTCTCGTTTTCGACTCTGCTCTCTTGAGGGAGGTTTTAGAATAACCTCTATTTTGAAACCTGTTTTTCATGTTCGTGATGCAGTTATCAAGTTCACAGGCTTCACTACAGTTACGTTTAGCCCTAAGAAATTCCCCATAGGGGATTGATCGTATCTGATGTTCAGGATGAAAACTTGAAGCATGCAAAATGGAATTGCATGCGGTGGGTTTTCTAAAAAGTTTCGAGTGTAGCTGCTCATTTTTTACATAGAATTCCAGGTCTAAAAACTCAATGTTAGTCAAACTGTTCTGCATGGTAAAACTGATTTCCCAAGTGTTGGTGTTAAGGTATTCAAAAAAAGAATAAAGGAGTTCCTCAGTCCCAGACCACAGGAGAAAGCAGTCATCTATGTATCGACCCCAAAACACTATGGAGTCAGTGTATTGTGTTCCTTTGGTGCCCCAGATGAGGTCAGCCTCCAATGCTCCCATAAAAAGATTTGCAAAGGAGGGTGAAAATTTGGAGCCCATCGCTACTCCTTTCTTCTGTCGGTACCATTTGCGATCAAACATGAAGAAGTTATTCTCCAAGATGATCTTCATCATTTGAATTAACATGTTAGTGTGAGCCCATAGTGAAGCCGGTCTATTAGAAAGAACCTTAGTAATAGCTTCAATTCCTAGGTCTAAGTTGATGCTAGTGTAAAGGGACACTACGTCCATAGTGACCAGTATGGTGTCTTTCTGCCAATCTATGTCTGCCATGATGTTTAGTATATGTTTTGAGTCTTGTATGTATGAGGGAAGGTTTCTCACTAACGGTCCCAAAAAGAGGTCCACGTATTCTGCGACCCTTTCGGTGGGACCTCCAATCCCTGACACAATAGGTCTGCCAGGTGGGAATGGTTTGTCCTTGTGGACTTTGGGTAGGGTGTAAAGCCAAGGATGTGTGGGTTTGTGGACCTTGAGATATAGATATTCGTTGTCATCTAAAAGACCTGATTGTTTCCAAAGTAACAGTTGTTCATTAATTAACTTGGTAAGTGGACCTATGGGGTTGTAGTTGAGTGATTCGTAACAAGAGCAATCGCTCAGTTGGCCATGGATCTCATTGTTGTAGTCAACTAAATCCATGACCACTACATTGCCCCCTTTGTCAGCCTCCCTAATGATGATGTTGGGGTTCTTACTGAGAGTTGAGAGTGCCGATCGTTCTCCTCTAGTTAGATTGTCCTTGTACTTGAATTTAATGTCTAGGTTTCTGGTATTAGTTCTGTCTAGGTCTTCTAGAACACGTTTGTGAAAGTTGTCAATGGTATTGCCACCTGATAGTGTAGGTATCCATTTGGATTTGCATTTCAGACCACTTGTTATGTTATAATCAGTTTCTATATCAAGTTCTTCTAGTAACTGCTCCATTTCCAATGGACTGTCTTCCCTGTCCGTCAAAGAAAGAAGCAGATGTGTTGCTTGTACATCTTTAATAGTCAAAGGTACATCGTCAAATACAGTTGGAACAAGAGTAGGTTGTCTTTGTGACTGTTGTGATCCCACAAAATGTTTTTTAAGTTTCAGGTTGCGTGTAAACTTAAACAGGTCGATTTTAGTTTGACACAAGTCACCTGTGGCATAGGGGTTGAAGTTAAGGCCTTTGCTGAGTAGGGAAATCATGTCAGGTGTCAATGATAATGAGGAAAGATTGATAACTTGGACATTATCAAGTGGTGTTGTTAGTTCCTCTGTGTCCCTGACCTCAGTTTTCTGCGATATTCCTCGCTTGTTCCCGCGTTTGCCCCTATGGGGTTTTGGTCTGCTGCGGCCTGTGGAGGCTGGGTTCTGTTGCCCTTCCTCACCCGCTCCACTTCTAAAAAAAAGGTGGAATTGTTAGGTTGTGCGTTAGCAAGGATTTCGTTCTCGATGTCACTGAGTCCGGTAGAACTCAGGGAAGTAGTACTAGAGTGAGCGGAATTGGAAGTGTTGGGTCTCCCAGGTTGGGAGCTATTTTTTGGTTTGGGGATCAGTGAATCGTATTTGCGGTCAAAGGTGTAAACTCTCCCATTCTTGTAATCTGCCTCGTCCCTCTTGATTTGGCGTGCCTTTCTATTTTTTATTTCTGTCTGGTGTTTGAGCAGAATTTCATCCAGTAGGGTGTAATTCTTTACGGTGGCCTCGGGTTTGTTGAGATCTTTAATCTCTTGTTCAATATTAGAGATTTCTGTCTGTAGCTTCGTGGTCTTTCGGTCAGCACTCTCAATGAGGATGTCCATCAGTGTGGTAGAATTCTGATTTAGTGAATCCTCCCATTTGACCATGAGATCTCGGTCGAGATCATCATAGGTGGGGAAGATGTGGGACCGTAAACCCCTAGGGACTATCTTGAGTTTTAAATAGTGCTTAAGAGTGGCCCCATCCCACCATCTGGAATTTTCTTGTTTTTTTAGTTTTTCTAGTTTCAGGAATTTGTCTCTAAGACCCTCAATTCGTGCAGGACCCGCTGCGGCCGATGCCTGGTGTGTGGGCATGCCTTTGGCCAGGTTTTCAAAGAGATCTGCTGCTGCTTTATCCCTGTCCATTCTATAGTGGACAATAGCCTGCTATGTGTTAGTCGCTAAAGTAAGAATGGTAACGTGGAGGCACCCAGTCCTAAGCCAGATCAGGAATACTGTGCAACGGGGGTTTTTTGAAAATTAGGACTAGAAGGGCGCGCTGCCTAGGTTAAAACGTTACAAAGTGTGTGAGAGGCAAGATAGTCGTTATGTAGTGCGTGAAGAGCAGACGGCAAAACACCCTTAACCGTCCAAACAAGTCAAAAGACAAGGCAATTTTAACAAAACTAAGCTCTCGCAACTACAAGTGTGTTCATCAAAACAAGGTACAATGACCAAAAGTTAAAAAAGAAGCGCAGAAGCAGGTTCTTTGATGTAAGTCTTCTTGTCACAGCAAGATGTTTAATTTTCTCCAGACTTGAGAATAATACAGTCGCCGACACGTGTTTCGTCGTGTGCGGTTGAGTCACACGACTCTTCAGGGCTGGTAATACAAAATAATGTATGCAAATTGTTAACTAAACATATTTAGCTATATGCTGCATATGGTGACACTTGTGCAACAAACATGCAGTTGTGGCGTGCGTAGATATCGCACATGGTTGGTGAAATTTAGTGAAGAAACTCGCATATTCGGGCAAGTGATTGGTCTATAGTGCTAATGTGCACGTAGTGAGTGAGATGGACTTAAAAGACCAATGTTTGGTCATGTGTCACTCGTACACAGTGGTCCTAAAATTTAGAGGGTGTCCGTAGTGATGGTGAATGAAACGTGAGATGTCAGATATATTACATCTAATAGAATACGTGAGGAGGTATTTGTGTGGCCTCATGACGTGGTAGTGATAAGGGTGCCTATATATGTTAAAGATCCAGAGAGCACAATTCATGCAAACACTTTAGTTCAATGGATGATAGGTGTTACCTTCCACTCCAAATCCAATGTATGGATGGAGTAAGTCTGGGTCTTTGAAAGCTCAGTATCAAGCTAAGTAATCGTAGGGTTATGCTCTGTGAGCCATGGCAATCCAAGGATTAATTGAAACTGTGGAGCGTCAATTAAATTAAACTGAATCTGTTCTTGTAGGCCCCAATGATAGATTAGTTCCGTCTACTGCTCGGTCAGGTTCACTCTTCTCTTTCTTTATTGCTTTGATTCCCACCTTGTCCGCAAAGCGCAAGTCACAGAAATTTCCTGTCGCTCCTGAGTCTATCATAACTGATACTTCGGTTAGGACCGTTGATCGGAATATCACCTTCATAGACAGAATCAAATGTGGAGCTGCCGCTTGCAAGGTATTCGCCACATGGTGTTCTTTTGGAGTCTCTTCTGTAATTGCACCCACCCGTTCAACTCCAGCTACAGGTGGTGCTGCTAGTTTTCCTTCGGCTTAAAGGTTCCCTTTGGCTTCTTCGGACAATTTCGGACAAAATGCCCACCCGAACCACAATACATGCACAAATTATTTGTCCTTCTCTTATCTTTTTCTTCTTTCGTTAGTGGTCCTCTGATGGTTCCAATTTGCATTGGTTCAGTACCCGATGCCGCCTCTGAGGTTCTTGTTCCTTCAGACCGTGCTCTATCAAACCTGGGAACGATTGCCCGAAAATCCTTCTTCTTTTCTCCTCTCCGCTCCCCCTGACGAAAATCTATTTCAAGAACTAAATCGATGAGAGCCGAGATCGCAGTTGGTCGGTTCGGAATTTGAGCTAACGTGTCCTTTAATTCGTCTCTCAATCCACGGTAGAAAACTGCTGCTCGCTTGCTCTCTGGCCAATCCGTCTCCACTACCAACTTGTTAAACTGAGCCAGATATGCTATTAGATCTCGATTACCTTGTCGCAAATCAAGTAATTCATTGTCCACTACCTGCGAGATTCTCCTACGATCAAATATTCGAAGAAATTCTTGTTTGAAATTTTCAAAGTTCCTTAACAGAGGGTCTTCTCTCGAGACCAGGGGCATGGACCAGGCAGCCGCATCCCAGCTTAGATATGAAAGAATGAAGGCCACTTTAGACTGCGCGTCAGGGAAAATGGATGGACGACATAGGAAATGTAAAGAACATTGTGAAAGGAAGATCTGTGCCTTCTGTGGATCCCCATTAAACCTTTCAGGAGCGGCCAAGGGTATAACAGGAGACAGGGAGTGTATGACTTGTGTAGTTGACCTATTTGTAGCTTCTAACACTGGGTTCATGGCCTCTCTCTCTAAACTACTAGTCGGGTGTAATCTCAGGGCTAACTCAGCTGTCTCTTTTCTGGCGCTAACTAACTCCTGTCTTAAATTTTGATTTTCCTCTCTTACCGCTCCCAGTTCCTTGTGGATAGCATCTAAGATAGTTCCTAAAGATTGGATATCTATCCCTTCTGCCATCTCTGCTCGGGTGCAAAATGAAGCTTGGGCACTTCACTCTGTCAGGACTCCAAGCAAGGTTACCTGATTTATACTCTTGATTCTCTTGCGCAGGAGCAGAGATGGTTTCTGGCACAGGAGCTGAGATGCTAATACCCAAATCCCAAGAGACAATGCCGGCAGGTCTAAAGAGAACCTTCCTACATCATCCTCCGGGAAGGGGGTGTGGATAAAATAATAAACAGAGAAGAGACTGGTCCGGAAAGTTTCTTCAGACTACTTCCTTCGGGGTGTCTGCGAGTTAGAAACCTGGAATAGGAGCACACCATTAGTTTCCTACCCTCCTTATCCTGACCCTTGCATTCTAAGATTTATTTTGGTTAACTCACTTTACTATTTCTGGACCTTGCTTCTCTTCTTAAGGCTTATTGGTTCTTTTCTCGTCTAGTCAGTTGTCACTACATAGTAAAACAATGGCGAATGAATTAAATACTTCCTTGTGCTACTCTACTTATTTATCTTATTATTACTATCTAGAATATACTTACTTCACTAACTAGTCGATAGCACTGTAATTGGGTTCTGTCGAATTGCAATAATTTGATATAGCACTCGGCCAAGTCAAGTCTTTTTCTTATCTATAGGTTTTTCATCTGTCTTGGCCAAGGACTAAACTGGGTGAGTATAGCGGTCTTATTTCCTTCTTGTGACCATGCTTCTGGATTGAGCAATGTTCATGTAATAGTTCTTTCTTCCTCAAATCAATAGATACTTAGGCAATAGTCTTTCTTTCGTCTTGACATACAACGTGCACAATAGTTTTGTAATCTTCAGTTTGGCCAAACACTGGTAATTGTTACTTAGCTTTCAATTCTGTGACGTTTCTCCACGCTGACTCTCTTTCTCTCCACAGGTACTAAGAAGCAGCCTCTCTCCTCAGGAAACTGCAAGCGGTCGAACTTCTCCTCTCGAACGACACCTCGGGGGTTTCTTCACAACTAGAATTTCGAACTCGGGAATGGGAAAAGATTTGTTACGCCTTGAATTAATGCGCTGTAACAATATTTCCTCGACACTTGCGCTAAACACAAATGGAGTACTACAACAGGAACTTAGAGAACTAGGGATTCAAGGAATTCACCAGAGCTACGCACACAGGTTCGTCTTCGCTATCAGTTCAGGTGAAGTGCGTAGTTTCCAGTGCTCGCGCTCCGTTCGTACTCTCCGCATCAGAACGAGGTTAAACGACTAGAGCGTCAACCTCACAGCAACACGGCCACTGTGGCGGCCATTTTATCCCTCCAGACTCGGACCCTATCTGACCATGAAGCATATGCAGGGATACTAGCATCATCTTGGGCTGAGATTGAACTACATATTCGCGAGTCCAAATGTTGGGTTCTGACACCTAAAACGACCCCTAAACCAGAACGTAGACAGTTGCGCAGTCAACTACCCGACTACGAGGAAAGAGAAGTACTGAATGAGTTAGCACGCAAATGGGTTACTGATACTGTAAGATATGATCTTCAGTCTGTTATGAAAGTCTTCAGTCAGTGGGATCCGTCCACTCAGAGATACGTATTTGAGGAGATGTGTGTGTACCTCTGGGAAGATTTACAAGACAATGACAGAAAACGCAGAATGCAGGAACTAGCCCGCATGCGATTCAAATTTTACGAAGGCATGATTGTAGGTGCCGATGTTGAGAAAGCAATGGATCTGTTGTTATCTTATAGGAGTCAGGGAAACAGCTCCAGATCATTCGATGAGGATGACGTGTCTGGTAGGAAAAAGGCACGACAATACCCCATGAGAGAGGTTCCTCCGGTATGGAGGGAAGGCGATGCGAACGCGCAACCGCCTGTTCCACCGCATTTCCAGCGTGTATGGGTACATGTCCCCTGGAAAAGATCCGAAGTTTTAGCACTCAAACAAACACTACCTGATCCACGTAAAAACCCAGCAGGGTATTACAAGGAATTATCACAGACTGCCAGCTCATGTATAATGAATTTAGCAGATATAGACATGTTGTTCGGGAATGTTGTCCCGCATCCTTTATGGAGTAAAATTCGTCATGCAGATCACGATCAAGAACTAGGTGACTCATGGGCTAATATTACCACTACTGATGCTAGGCAAATCGGTGGTTCTAAACCCGAGCCTTTAATAGCAGATCTTCCAGGTAGGATTATTGCGTACATGAAAACGTTGATGCCTGAATTACGCGTAAATTGGGACAAGCTATCTGCGTGCAAGCAAAAGAAAGATGAGAATGTGTCTGACTTTTTCACTAGGTTTGAGGAGACTTTCACCGATCACAGTGGTCAGGACATGGCTACCGAGGGTGGCCAAAGATTGTTTGTAGACAAATTTGTACATAATTTGCTTCCTGAATTATGCAATAAATTGAAAGATTCAGAGAGTGCTTGGGCTGTTTCCACGTCAGCACAGATTTTAGCCACAGCCCAGTACTATGAAAATAGGCGCAAAGACGAGCTAGATAAGACAGAGAAGAAGACTAAGGAACTAAAGACTAAAGTTCTTCTCCAGCAAGCGTACCCGCCTCGCACCCCTAGTCAGCCAAATTATCAGCAACCACAGCAGTATTCGAGAAACGCGCAAGGAAATGAGTTTTTCCACCAGCGTTCTCCATATGGCCCGAATCAATGTGCATATTGCAAAGAAGAGGGTCATTTCAAAAGTAATTGCCAAGCTCTTGCACGACGTTTAAGCGGTGTTTCCGGCGCAAGAGGTAGAGGTGTTCAACAGGTTCCTAGAGGTAGGGGCCGTGGAAATTTCTCCCAGAACACCACTTCTTTTCCGCCTCAGAATTCTATGAATAGCTTTGACCAACAGAATAATACATCTTCTAGGTCGGCTCAGTACTATGCAGATGACTATTACGCAGAGACTGAGAATGAGGGTAATAATTGCTAGGACAGCCATGGACAAAGAGAGGGAGTTGTTTCAGTTCCAGTAGATCAGAATGGACCTTATGTAGAGGTAATTACATCCGGAGTGTCGGAGCCATTTCTGCTGGATACTGGTGCTATAAAAAGTTCGATTATGCACTCAAAACTTCCTGGCGCACCTTTGTCTGGCGAAATTAATGTTTCAGTAGGTTTTTCTGGCGCCCCTGTTAGAAACCCGATCTCCAGTCCTATGCCCCTTTCTGTTGGCCCATGCGAATTAGAAGCACCCCTCATTCTTACCACAGGTTGTGGCGAAAATTTGTTAGGTTTGGATTTACTGAAGAGACTATATGCGACCTTGTACTGTTCTCCTTCAGGAGTACAGCTTACGCTCGGTAAAAGAGTGATTTCCCCGATGTATGTGTCAAAGGAAAGAATTCCGACTGAGTTATCATCTCTTCCAGATGTACTTTGGGCGAATGGTTCTAATGATGTGGGTCATTTGGAGATAGCACCGTATGTCATAACATTGAAAGCGAATGTTAGGTTGCCACCTATTCCCCAATATAAAATGTCAAAAGAATGTGAAAAGGCTTTGCTAGAAATAATATACGATCTGATTGAGAAAGACGTCATTGAAGAAACCACAGGCAACATTTACAACAGTCCTGTTTTGCCTGTCTTAAAGCGTACCGATCCTTCACAGCCCCCTGTGTACCGATTCGTGATCGACCTAAGGGAAGTGAATAAGATCGTTGTACCGCAGTTTCCAGTCGTCCCCGACATTACTGCCTTATTGACAATGGTTCCAGCCTCAGCCAATTGGTTTTCCGTGATTGACCTGAAGAATGCTTTCTTCAGCATCCCGATTGCTGAGGAGAGCAGAGATATCTTCGGCTTCAATCTAGGAGGACGAAGTTTCCGCTTCAGACGCGCTCCTCAGGGCTACTGTGAGAGTCCATCAATATTCAGTCAGGCTCTGAAAACGCAACTCGATACGATTGTTCTACCTGGTGGCGCGACTCTGATACAGTATGTAGACGACTTACTGATCTCTGCAGATACTGAAGAGATTTGCAAACAAGCCACGTTGTCATTGTTGCGTCATTTATGTGACATGAAGCACAAAGTCTCGCTTTCCAAACTACAATTTTGCCGACAAGAAGTAACCTACTTAGGTCACATCTTATCGAAGGAGGGAAGGAGACTGACCCCAGAAAGAATACAGGCGATTGCAGAACTGAGTGTCCCAAGGACACAAAGAGAAGTGCGTGCCTTCTTGGGCATTACATCATACTGTAGACAATGGATACCGAATTTCTCACTGTTGGCTAAGCCCTTGCTGGCATTAATGCGTAAGGACACACCCAATCCTTTGCCTTGGTCTGAAGATTGTCAGGCGAGTTTCCATGAGTTGCGTGAAGCATTATGTTCGGCTCCTGTGTTGGGCAATCCCGACTACAGCAAGCCGTTTACATTATACGTCCATGAGAAGGAAGGTTGCGCATTATCAGTCCTGACACAGCACTTTGGGGACAAACAACGCCCATGTGCATACTTTCCCGCGACTCTAGATCCCGTAGCTAAGGCATTACCGAGTTGTTTGAGGGCCACTGCCGCAGCGGCTGTCTGTATTCGACAGTCGGCTGGGTTAGTCATGAATAATACCCTGACCGTTATGGTCCCACATGCAGTAGATATCCTACTGAACAGGACGAAAACACAGCACCTAACTAGTGCTCGACTGTCCAGCTATGAATTGACCCTGTTGGCAAGCCACATTCAAATAAAGAGGTGTGATACACTCAACCCTGCTACGTTACTACCCATTCCACCAGCAGAGACAGATAAAATCGACAAACATGATTGCTGCTTTAAGACAGAGGAAGAGACAAAAGGGAGAGTAGACTTGCAGGACACTCCTTTCCCTGAATGTAATGATAATTTATGGGTTGATGGTTCATGTTTCAAGTTGCCGAATGGTGACACGACTGCAGCATATGCCGTGACAACATTACACACGATTGTAGAGACAGCTCGCATCCCCCAGAATTCTGCACAAGCGGCAGAACTAATCGCACTCACAAGAGCGTGCATGTTGGCGAAAGGAAAACGAGTGAATGTGTACACTGATAGTCAGTACGCCTTTGGCATCGCCCACAGTTTTGGAAGATTGTGGCGTGAACGTGGGTTCCTGACGTCACATGGTGCAAAAATACAACATGGCCAGCTAGTACACGACCTTCTCGAGTCACTGACCTTGCCCCTACAGGTTGCGATTGTGAAGTGTAGCGCGCATAGGAAGATCCGAGATGATGTTGGTCGAGGGAATGCATTTGCCGATGAGGTCGCGAAAGAGACTGCAAGGAACACAATGAGTCGGATGTATGTTGTAGGTCCTGCTAGATGGACCCCTGATGTGGGTATGTGTGAGGACACCATCGAAAGCGTGAAATCTATACAATCTGACGCGACTGAGAAAGAGGTGAATGAATGGAGAGAAAGCAAGGGTAGGTTAGACGCAAATGGTTGTTGGGTCGAACTGTCAGAACATCAGCGATGGTTGTTACCTAACGCCTATGTGCTCGCAGTGGTGACGATGGCCCATGGAATGGCACACATCAGTGTGAAAGGAATATGTAAACTGTTGGCCCCAGTATGGCAGAATAGTGGTATCCCAAGATGTGCAGAGAATCTGGTCAGAAACTGTATGGTATGTTTGAAGCACAATCCCGGTAGAGGAACACCAACCCCAGCTGGTCATTTTGCACCTCCAACGTATCCGTTTGAGGTCTTGCAACTCGACTTCATTCACATGGAAAGGTGCACTAACCTGAAATACGTCCTTGTTGTCGTTTGCGCCTTCTCCAGGTGGATAGAAGCATACCCCCTTAAGGACAACACTGCATTGTCAACTGCCAAAGCCCTTGTCAAGGAATTTTTCCCTAGATTCGGCATGCCTAGGATTGTCTGGAGTGATAACGGAAGTGAATTTGTGGGACGAGTGATGAAGAGAGTGTGTGAGTGTCTAGGCATCCGCCAGAAGTTCCACGCTGCAAACCACCCCCTATCGGCAGGATTAGTAGAGGGCTATAATGGCACGTTAAAATTGAAACTGGCCAAGCTCCAAGCCAGCACAGACCTCAAGTGGCCAGACGCCCTGCCTTTAGCACTCCTGTCTACCAGGATGATTGTCCATTCTAGATTAGGACTTAGCCCTTACGAGATAGTGTTTGGCCGCCCAGCTAACATCTGGGGTGTGCCAAGGCCTAAGAGGATAAGTGAAATCGAGCACCCTGTACTGTTTGACTATTTGCACGAATTGACAACTAAACTGCATGCTTTACATCAACAGGTCCACAGCTCCTCTCCAACTGCGTCTGACGATCCAGGCCACACTATCGAACCCGGCTCCTGGATCCTGATTCGGAATTTCAGACGTACCAAGAACGAGGAGCCTCGCTGGACCGGACCTTTCCAGGTTTTACTATCGACCCGCTCTGCAGTACGTGTCCACGGAAAGAAACATTGGGTGCACGGCGCCCATTGCAAAAGGGTCCCGTTGCCCCTTCCATACGACCGATGGGTCCAGCAAGTAGTCGCTGACTCCGAGACCGAATCTGTACCACGTTTTGTCCCCTTCAGCGATGCACGATTAAAAGGAACTAATACCGACAAAGAGAGTGATTGTATTCTGCAAGGATCTGTGCCACCGTCGCTGCAGTTGGACACTACAAAACCTGAAACACTGTTTGAAGATCACACCGTGCCTGGAAAGGAACGATATAATCTAAGGTCAAGACCAAAGAACTGACATACTCGAACTAGTGCGATCTTCCCTTTTTCCATGAACTATTTTTGATTCCACAGCTCTCTCTCCCAGGGAACTAGCTCATTTTTTATTTTCGAACCGCCATCCGGTTCTGCTGCTAAGGCCGCGGTTGAAGTCTGAGGAGTGCAGCCGGGGACGCCTAGGTCAACGGTTCTGGACGGAGCGCACATCTTGGCAGAAGCAACCACCCACCGTGGGCAGCAACCAGAGGATGGAGTTTCCAGGAGTCGAGAGACCTGCTAGACACATGATTTTTGAAAAGAAAATATGTACTATAATGGCAAAGAGGCATTTTCTAGTGTTAAGCATCCTAATGTTGTGTAGTATAATAATGTTTTTGACTAGCTTTGCTCTGTCCATTTTCCGAGTTCCATTCATACACAACACACAACTCGCACCTTCTCCCACTGATCAGACGCACTCCTTCCATCCCCTACCTGAACACGAGTCTGCCAGAAGACTCGAATTTGTGAATAATTCATTTGTCTTACTCCTACACCAGCACCAATCTGTTATGAACAACACGAACTGTTGGATATGTGGACTCATGCCGCACACAACCGGTAAGGGTATCCCTTACTTCGTCCTGCCCTTCAGTTATTACGGTTCTTTGTGGGCTTTCCAGACCATGTTCCTGTTTTCCCTTGAACCATACGTTCGGGGAGAGAACTCAAACAACAAGGCATTAATAGCAGAAATCAAGAACATGAGTAGAGATATTGACACGATCAGAGCCACTCCCAAAGATGAGTTTACCCCATACAGTAGGTGGAACATCACCAAGTATGGGATTTCATTAAGTGAGAGCCAGAAATCAAAGAAATCATCCTCAGTCTGGGTAGTACCCCACCGTGGTCACTTATGTCTTCAAGGCATTGGCAGGGATCCCGAAGCACAATTGGGGAAGAGCATATGCACGGAAACATACGTGTTTGCCTCCCGAACTTCCCCTCCATTCTTGGCGGCTAAGGGTACATACTTCATCTGCCACGACAAGGCATACACTTGGTTGGCTGCCGACTTCTCGGGCACATGCTTCATCTCGTTTCTGCTGCCACCCACCTACACGGCCGGGGCAGATTACCATCGGACAAGGACAGTTAGGGGTGTTGTGAGTCAAGACGACACTGCGGGTCAAGAATTTGGAGACTTCGCAAAGGGTTTTCTGCCATTTTGGGGGCCTATGGTGAACAGCAGGAACATTCGACAATTAACGAGGATAGATGAGTCCGCCGTGACTGAAACGGCCGGTGCCCTTAGCAACCTGACAGCTGAGCTTCAGTCGGATCGACTTATGACCCTTCAAAACAGGGTTGCCCTAGATGTCATTCTTGCAGACCGTGGTGGTGTATGTAGAGTGATCCAATCTAGTTGCTGCATTTTCATCCCCGATAATGCTCCGACAGTGTACCAGGCCATCTCCAAATTACACAAAATCTCCGATTCCCTTCACACAGAGAAAGGGGATTGGTCTCTGCTAGGGTGGTTCTGGGAACTGATCTCTGCCTGGGGATGGAAAACTCTGATCTTCATCGGGATGATCTTAGCCGTTCTGTTTATGTTCTGTCTGGTTGTACAGTGCGCTCCTGCAATATGTGGCCTCTGCGCCACTTCATGTGTAAGGAAGCCTGTGTCAAGGGACGAACTGAGCAACAGAATGATGCTACAGCAGCATCTCCGTGAATTCATCAATACCGATTTGGACTCTGACTAGCGTGAGTTATTGCCTTATATAAGGGCAAAAGGAGGGTCTGTGGTACTGCAATTCTGGACCCCTCCGTTTCACCAGCCTCGGGGTCCAACACTCGTGTTATAAAATACCGTCGTATCATGACGAATTTGGTATCTACGAACCGGTAATGATTAGGACATCATCCCCATGCATTTGCGTCATGATTAAGCGATGCTAACACCCTCAAATCTTGATTTGCGTCTCGAACCCGCAGACTCCATTTTGTAAACGGCATCCATCTTATGGCTTGCCCTCATATAAGTCAATTGATTAAAGCCGAGCTTGATCTAAAAGGACACGTCCTTTGTAGCTGACTCCCCCATGACCTGGCCGAGCTGACTCCACTGCCTCCAGCCAAGCCTGTTTGGGCAGCTCCTCGCCCAGTGGCCGAGCCCGATATCATCAAAGCACAACATGTCATAAACCCTTCACTGCATACAAACCCTGTTTTCCATACACACATACACCTGTCCATGATTCTTGTTTATGACCCGTTTTATGATGGGAGGGGGCTCGACCTTATTGGCATTTCATCGATATCTGATGGGAGTTCTGGATCTGGCGGGGTAATCCATCACAAACTGGACATCTAAAATATGTGCTGACCAGCATGACTTCGCTCTTTGTATTATTGTGGAAATATTTGTATTGCCATATCGTAAACTTAAGAATTCTTGCCTGCAGCTGTTATTTATGTATATAAGGAGAAGTCTGGTTCTGTAAAAACGAACAGTCTCCTGAGAACTTACGGCCCGTGTTGTCGTACTTCTAGGACGCATGTTACTTGGTTGCAGCCAATAAACTCGATCTTTGACTTCACCTAGAAGACTCCGTGTTTCTGTAAGTCCAGAACAGGGAGAACCTAGAGGTCTTCGGGTGTGATCCCCTGGCACCACCGGGTCTCTAAAAACCCGGCACCTCAACTCCCTAAAGGAACTCGCCCAGTTTCTA